>NW_019384490.1:1457185-1605353 GCF_000671375.1 Centruroides sculpturatus
TAGAAATTTGTAATAAGATACATAATGCGGTTATAATAAAATATTGTGCGATTATTTTCATATAATTAAAATTAATATTTATTTATTTTTTAGAGAATACGAGGGAAGCGGCGCTTCCAACGCTTCTAATGACGGCACGCCACTGGTTGAAAGTGGTTGACTTTTAAAATGTGTAACAATGGAAGTGTTGAGTAACAAAGGAAGTATTAAGAGAAAGCAGCGTGCAAGATTTACAGGCGCAGATACTGTTTTTTTGCGAGAAATCGAACATATTTTTAGACCCATGTAAAAATTCTCTAATTAGTCTGGAAACGGAGGACCTAATTCTTGCATTCTGTGAAACCGGGTAAGATTGGCTATATTGTAATCTTAATCTTAAATGTTTTCGAATAATCGAGGACCGTTATGTGTGAGTAGTGGGAATGGCTTTTGGAGATGTGTGACGCACATGCATCAGTTGATTTTCCATTAGTAAAAGTGTACGAATAACAGAAAAAGTAGAAAGTAAATAGTGAAGTGTGAAAAGTAAAAATATAAAAAACAATGCCAAAGTGTAAGAAAGAATTTTTGCGGTCTCGAATCATATCGAAACAGAAATAAACAGAGAGAAGAGCAACTTGAAAATTACAGGGAAACACATTGAATCAGAATCAGAGAAAGATTATGTAGAGGAAGAGAAACAGTCTTTATGTAAAAAAAACTATATTACATATAAATGTACGAACAAATAAAAACCCAGCGAAGCGTGTACTTGCAGCTAGTTACTAATAAACACAATATCAATTGTAAACATATATAGCAAAAGCTCTTTTCTTTTTGCATCCTTTAATAATTTACCTAATATTAATAAAACAAGATATGGGCTTAAAGTTAAACTCCACAAAATCCAAAATCCATTCTAAATCTCTTTTCTGTAATACTTTAACATATCCTAACACTTGTTTTAATATTTCTATACACTAAATTTATATAATTCTTATTAACTCCTTTCTTCCTGACTCAGAAAGAATTCACAAAAATCCTGAGGACATCCCATACTAACAGTGTATAGATAGACCTAACTATAAACTTTTATACTATCTTTTCTTACCCATTAGGAAACTCTCAAAAATACTTCAAAATAACACAAATTATGTTATTTTGAAATATTTTTTAAAGAATAAGGTGCCAAATACAAACAACCCAACATTTGTTCATCAGTGATTCGACGAGCATTTCTCAATTCTCTTATATATAGATGTTACGGAGTATTCTTAAGGGTTTCAGACATTCCAAATGCATAGTGTGTATTATTATATGGGTATAAATTACGTAAATTTACTTACTGTTAAAAAAATCCAGCAACGAGTTACTTAACTTTCTCGGCAACATTTAAAACTGCACGTGTAACACCATTTGTTGCGATATTTTATTATTGAAAACTTTTAATATCTTTAATTATTATAAAATGGCAAAAGCTTACTTTTGAGGACAGGGACGAATTTTATTTTAAAAAATTGTAAATGCTAATAACGAGTAAAGTCGTCATTAATTCCGTCCCTGCTCGAGATATACGACCCCTTTATCTCTCCACCCTCTCGACCTTAATTTAATTTAATAATTAAACCACCAAAATTTAATAGCATCAATCCTCCTCATACAAAAACCTTCCTGCAAAATTGCATAAATTTTCGATAAAAGACAAAGGAGTTATTAAGCTTCAAAGAGGGTGAACAAAATCGTGCCCTCATTCACACATTCATACATACAGAAAACCCCCTTTTTTATTTCCCGACCTTTCAAGGTCCCGAATCAAAAAATGTAAAAATATTGGGAGGTCATTTTCGACCAATTGCCATACTTTCCATCTGTTATATATAACAGAGCCGTGAAAGTATAAGCATCAAAAACGAAACTAAAACTTGTAAAAATTGCTTAAACTCAGTTGGAAGATTGCATCTATAGAAATTGCCGTATGAAAGGTTAACAACAATCAAATGTTTTAAAGAAAATACTCTGTTTTTCTATAATAAGGAGACATTTAATTTTATCTTTTGAAGAAACATTTCAAAATTATTACGAAATTGTATGAAAACAAAATTTAAACTGTATAATACTTCAAACCAAGTTGACTAACAAAAGAATATGATATTCAAATATGGCGTCTCATACAATAATAACAGAAAACTTTTATCAGCTTTAAAACGAGAAGGCTGTGTTTCTTATAAGAAAATTTGTTTCGGTTTCCGAACAACAAGAACGAATTAAGTTCGTAAACCGAGGTTTGACTTAAAAGAAAATATATAAAAGCGATATATAAATAATCGCTTATTATATTCAATTGTAATAATAGTTTTTCGTAATCCGTTTTTCGATTTCTAGAAAGATTATGTTATATTAGAACTCATCAGAAAGAATTACGATGACATTCACATATGTATATATCTAAGAGAAGGAATCAACAATGATGTAGCTGGAAGAAAGCTTGGTCAACTTTGCATTCTTCTATCAAATTTTGTAGGCAGTTCACGTTACATGCATGAGAAAACACAAGGTGCAATGACCAACGTTTGCACTTATGGTCGACCTGATGTATTTATTACATTTACATATAATGCTACATGGAAAGAAATTCAGGACGAGTTACTGGACAAACACACATTCACAGTGAAAAACATTGGGAATTGTTGGCCTACGATTACAAGAAGAATGCCAACTATATGTAGAATGCTCCAGGGTAGAAATTGCTAACAATCTTTAATCTATACTCTTGGTTAGGAAAAACACGCAACGTTGTATATAAAAAATTATTATGAATCTTCCATATGTATATATATATATATAGGCTATATATAGTGTATATGGATATGGAAGCCACAAATAGCTTTAATTTAGCGTCCTCTAATGATCTAACGAGAATTCTCAAGTCATCGCTGCTTCAGTTAGGGACGAAATTCTAGTATTTTTTTTAAATATTATTTTTATTTTCTCAGATAAATGTTCATATTTTACCGACTTATTTTAGATAGAAAATTATTAAAAATATTAAATTATGATTTCATACGATAATCACCTTATTGGAAAACGTGCTGCCATCTGATGGAACAGATAGAAAATTCACTATGAGTTATTTATTATAATAATAAAATCTGTAATAAATAATCTCGTAATAAAAGTATTATGCCAAAATAATTTTTTAATAAATGTTGTATATAATAATTAATATATAATTATATTTTATATACGAAAATATTTATTTTGTTGTAAAAAATTAATTTTTATTAGTTAAAAATTTTATCAAAAAGGATACATCACGAATATAACAATAATTATTTATTTTTAATATTCAATTTATTTGTTTTGTCCTAACAAATTGTTATTAAAAAATTGAAGTACTGTATTAAATTAGTCTGATTATATGATTACATGCTATAAATAGTAATTAATTATAACTGTGGGGTGGCTTTTTTTGTCCATTAAGAATTGTCTCATCGTCTTTTGTAAAGAAAAAAAAAAGAACTTGAAACTTGTTTTCATAATCATATAACAGATTATTTAATTTTCAGAATTAATATACAATACAGTATTGTACATACGTAGTATATAGGCTACAAGGCCTGAGAGAGCTGATAACTTATGAAGCACGTGCCAATCACTAAAACTTGATTCTACTCTCTCTAGACTGATGGAATGAGGCAATGCACCATATGGATTATTGGCCAAGGGTGGATATGTCCAAGGAGAACTTTCCATGGAAAACTAGACCTTATTTAGAAGTAGAACACGTGAAGAAAACCCGGAAAACTCCACGTCACTAGCCAGTGGTGAGTTGACAACTCGCGACCAACTACCAATGTTCATTGGTTTTATCCATTCGGCACTCGTAAGTTTTATTCTCTCCCGAAGCTTAAAATAATCTAGCAACGAGTTGCTTAACTTTCCTGGCAATATTTGGTGGCGCCATATATTATGATATTTTATTTCAATTTTCTTTATTTTTTTTAATTATTATAAAATAACAAAAAACTTGATTTTGAAGATAAGGATGGGTTTTATAAAAAAATAACTTGTGAATGCTAATAACGAGTAAAATCGTTATTACGTCCTATCATTTTCGAGAAATGACACATGAATCCCCTTCTTTGACATTTAACCACAAAAATTTAAAAGCATCAATCCCCCTAATACACAATCCTTCCTGCAAAATTTCAGAAATTTTCGGCAAAAAGCACAGGAGTTATTAAGCTTCAAAGAGGATGAACAAAATCGTGCTCCCCATACATATACACACAAACATCTATACACACAGAAAAAATCCTCGAATTTTTTAAAACATTTCTCGACGTTTCAAGGTATCCCGAGAGCAAAAATTAAAAAATTTTTGGGAGTTTATTTTTTAATCGATCGACATACTTTCCCGGCTGTTACTGGAACTGGAAATTCCCGTTTACAGCCAGGAAAGTAATACTCTATATGAATAAAATAAATATAAGCATATTTTAAATTACTTCTCCAAGGAAATTCACATTTATATCACTTTTATATCATTTTTTTTTTACATTAAAAAGTAAATTTTAGGGCTTTCTATGCCCGGGTTTGAGCAAAATGATCTAACTTGCACTCATATATAGTTCTTTCTATATTAGTCTATATTGATTCGAAACAATTTGTATGGTTAATATGAATAATTTTATAATAAATTTAAAAAATATTTTATTTTATAAAAATTGCATTAAAGTTATTTTCTCATTTGCGTTGGATTTTTTTGAAGAGATTAATGACGATATTAGATCACTTTAATTTATTTATAATTCTATTTATTTTGAGTTAAACTTCACTTCATTTAAAATAAATTAAGGGAAAAGAAGGTTCTGTTTTCTAGTCATTTTTATGATTAGATAACAAACATTTTTACAATTTAAGAATTAGTTTAAATGAATATCACAAGAGAGGAAGGATCATCGACGTTAAAGCTGCTTCTTTATTGGGTTGCAATTTTGAAAAATTGTAGACTTGTAAATTCCAACTGTTGTCTGTCTGTCATTTCTTAATCTCGAGAACGGAGTTAGATAGATGAATGACGAGACCAGATATGGAAAGATTAGGGGCAAGAGACCCCGATGAATTGTATACAATCTTCTGGTCTAAATCACAAATCACGTGATTTCAATTCAAAAATGTTCACCAGAAAAGTTACATAGATGATCGACATGACTCTCTTGTTATCAGGAAAAGTGTTGTGTACAGGGCCGAGACACTACTAATTTGAGGTTGAGAGCATATATTTTAAATTAATTAAATTTAAAAAATATGATTAAAAATTGCAGCCCGGCATTGTGATGATATCACAATAA
The DNA here is from genome assembly GCF_000671375.1 of Centruroides sculpturatus. Classification (NCBI taxonomy): domain Eukaryota; kingdom Metazoa; phylum Arthropoda; class Arachnida; order Scorpiones; family Buthidae; genus Centruroides; species Centruroides sculpturatus. The sequence goes on from NW_019384490.1 coordinate 1,462,519, forward strand.
ATAATTGCACGTTTGTTTTGGTTAATTATAATTTCCAATTTTCTAATCAAATTATAATTTAATTTAAACAGTAGTATGCTCCAATTAGTTTATTAAAGTTTGCAATATTTTAACGAATATTACTTTACAAATATTTGTTTCGAATAACACGCAGATGTAAGTTACGTTCTCAGAATAACACGTGTGGGTTCTAAAAATGAGTACCATTTTAAATAAATTCAGAAACAATTTATTTTAAAACTAGTAGATATGCTCCAGCGAAAAGTAATAAGACAAAACATTAAAAATGAAAATTATATTAAAAGTTTGGTTATTTTATACCACCGCTATTATGTGTATCACGAAATATCAAAAGGATGAGTAAAATATCCAGGTTTCACAGTATACTTTCCTCAGAATCATAGAGAGTAAGTATAAAAATGTGGTGCGGATCGGTCAAAGAGTTTAGATGTGTGTAGAAAACAGACATACAGACATTCTATTATATATGTATATTGTTTTAAGTAGAATGTCTAAGACAGCCAAAATAACCGAATATTAGCTTCGAATTATTTTCTAAAATAATAATGATTAATACAATTATTACCTAAGAATATTATGTACTGTACAGTTCTCGATACTTATAGAAATTTACATTACTTTATCTTAGGCACAAAATTTACTTTATGTCTCATACAGAAGAGATCCGAATTGAGAAATTCAATTTCTCAATTCAATTTCTCAATTCGAATCTTTATTAATATCTTAAATAATAAATTTTTAAATTTCATGTTTAAAGATAAAGCTATATTTTTAAATAAATTTTTATATTTTGAGTTATTGTTGAATTTAATAAAGAATAATTTTAAATAATTTTAAAATAGTAAACATTCTAATGTAATTAGTTGTGATATAATTTTCTTCCCGCGTACAAGAGATTCGTTTGATACGCTTTTTTAACCTTATCGTTCACGATATTATTCTTATGTGTATAATTACTCCATAGCAGTGGAATAATTACACATTACTGCATTACATCTTGCTAATTATACAGTGAAGTAATTATACAATGCATACAATTATTGGTGGAGTTAAAAAATCTATACGTCGGTTGAATATTACTCTTCCACAACAGAAGATTAGAAGAAGAAAGGATACACCTGAATCCATCATGGCCGTAAACAGAATATTCTGTTAAGGAAAGATTCAGATTTAATACAATCCGAGTAATTAAAATTTTTCATAGTTTTCATAGGGATTTTGTTCCCGTTACTCATTAATGCTGGCAGATAGAATTTCGAAGTTGTACAACAGTTTCTTATATAAATTTAAATATAAACATTTAAAGTGATAAGTTATATTAAAATAAAAATATATTTCTTTCCAACCTAATGTAAATGGTGGCCGAGTAGTCAAAGTATCAACTTACCGCTTTGGGGACAAGGATGGGTCGAAAAACACCAGGAAATTCTGGAGTTGGACCGTCCCGAATATGTCGGACACCTCACCACCCGGCCACCCCGTTGTGGAAACTCACGATATTGTCCACAAAGCGAAAAGAATTAAAAGAAAAAAAAAAAAAAAAAAANGACACATGAATCCCCTTCTTTGACATTTAACCACAAAAATTTAAAAGCATCAATCCCCCTAATACACAATCCTTCCTGCAAAATTTCAGAAATTTTCGGCAAAAAGCACAGGAGTTATTAAGCTTCAAAGAGGATGAACAAAATCGTGCTCCCCATACATATACACACAAACATCTATACACACAGAAAAAATCCTCGAATTTTTTAAAACATTTCTCGACGTTTCAAGGTATCCCGAGAGCAAAAATTAAAAAATTTTTGGGAGTTTATTTTTTAATCGATCGACATACTTTCCCGGCTGTTACTGGAACTGGAAATTCCCGTTTACAGCCAGGAAAGTAATACTCTATATGAATAAAATAAATATAAGCATATTTTAAATTACTTCTCCAAGGAAATTCACATTTATATCACTTTTATATCATTTTTTTTTTACATTAAAAAGTAAATTTTAGGGCTTTCTATGCCCGGGTTTGAGCAAAATGATCTAACTTGCACTCATATATAGTTCTTTCTATATTAGTCTATATTGATTCGAAACAATTTGTATGGTTAATATGAATAATTTTATAATAAATTTAAAAAATATTTTATTTTATAAAAATTGCATTAAAGTTATTTTCTCATTTGCGTTGGATTTTTTTGAAGAGATTAATGACGATATTAGATCACTTTAATTTATTTATAATTCTATTTATTTTGAGTTAAACTTCACTTCATTTAAAATAAATTAAGGGAAAAGAAGGTTCTGTTTTCTAGTCATTTTTATGATTAGATAACAAACATTTTTACAATTTAAGAATTAGTTTAAATGAATATCACAAGAGAGGAAGGATCATCGACGTTAAAGCTGCTTCTTTATTGGGTTGCAATTTTGAAAAATTGTAGACTTGTAAATTCCAACTGTTGTCTGTCTGTCATTTCTTAATCTCGAGAACGGAGTTAGATAGATGAATGACGAGACCAGATATGGAAAGATTAGGGGCAAGAGACCCCGATGAATTGTATACAATCTTCTGGTCTAAATCACAAATCACGTGATTTCAATTCAAAAATGTTCACCAGAAAAGTTACATAGATGATCGACATGACTCTCTTGTTATCAGGAAAAGTGTTGTGTACAGGGCCGAGACACTACTAATTTGAGGTTGAGAGCATATATTTTAAATTAATTAAATTTAAAAAATATGATTAAAAATTGCAGCCCGGCATTGTGATGATATCACAATAAATAATTGCACGTTTGTTTTGGTTAATTATAATTTCCAATTTTCTAATCAAATTATAATTTAATTTAAACAGTAGTATGCTCCAATTAGTTTATTAAAGTTTGCAATATTTTAACGAATATTACTTTACAAATATTTGTTTCGAATAACACGCAGATGTAAGTTACGTTCTCAGAATAACACGTGTGGGTTCTAAAAATGAGTACCATTTTAAATAAATTCAGAAACAATTTATTTTAAAACTAGTAGATATGCTCCAGCGAAAAGTAATAAGACAAAACATTAAAAATGAAAATTATATTAAAAGTTTGGTTATTTTATACCACCGCTATTATGTGTATCACGAAATATCAAAAGGATGAGTAAAATATCCAGGTTTCACAGTATACTTTCCTCAGAATCATAGAGAGTAAGTATAAAAATGTGGTGCGGATCGGTCAAAGAGTTTAGATGTGTGTAGAAAACAGACATACAGACATTCTATTATATATGTATATTGTTTTAAGTAGAATGTCTAAGACAGCCAAAATAACCGAATATTAGCTTCGAATTATTTTCTAAAATAATAATGATTAATACAATTATTACCTAAGAATATTATGTACTGTACAGTTCTCGATACTTATAGAAATTTACATTACTTTATCTTAGGCACAAAATTTACTTTATGTCTCATACAGAAGAGATCCGAATTGAGAAATTCAATTTCTCAATTCAATTTCTCAATTCGAATCTTTATTAATATCTTAAATAATAAATTTTTAAATTTCATGTTTAAAGATAAAGCTATATTTTTAAATAAATTTTTATATTTTGAGTTATTGTTGAATTTAATAAAGAATAATTTTAAATAATTTTAAAATAGTAAACATTCTAATGTAATTAGTTGTGATATAATTTTCTTCCCGCGTACAAGAGATTCGTTTGATACGCTTTTTTAACCTTATCGTTCACGATATTATTCTTATGTGTATAATTACTCCATAGCAGTGGAATAATTACACATTACTGCATTACATCTTGCTAATTATACAGTGAAGTAATTATACAATGCATACAATTATTGGTGGAGTTAAAAAATCTATACGTCGGTTGAATATTACTCTTCCACAACAGAAGATTAGAAGAAGAAAGGATACACCTGAATCCATCATGGCCGTAAACAGAATATTCTGTTAAGGAAAGATTCAGATTTAATACAATCCGAGTAATTAAAATTTTTCATAGTTTTCATAGGGATTTTGTTCCCGTCACTCATTAATGCTGGCAGATAGAATTTCGAAGTTGTACAACAGTTTCTTATATAAATTTAAATATAAACATTTAAAGTGATAAGTTATATTAAAATAAAAATATATTTCTTTCCAACCTAATGTAAATGATGGCCGAGTAGTCAAAGTATCAACTTACCGCTTTGGGACAAGGATGGGTCGAAAAACACCAGGAAATTCTGGAGTTAGACCGTCCCGAATATGTCGGACATCTCACCACCCGGCCACCCCATTGTGGAAAGTCACGATATTGTCCACAAAGCGAAAAGAATTAAAAGAAAAAAAAAAAAAAAAACGTAAATAGATAAATATAATATCGAATTATCATTTTAAAATATGACCGCTCTAGAATTCAGTACAATTGACTCAGAATTAACAATCTCTATTAACTGGAACTGGAAATTCCCTAATTCCGAATTCTTCGTATAACGAACTTCTCTCTATATCGCACAATTGGCAATACCAGGCAAATGTAGTTTATTACGCCATACAACGAACTAATTTCAAAATCTTCTGGTAAAATTCCGTTTATTTTGAATTCCAGCCGTTTATGTTGAGGCAGGCTATATCGAAAATATCCCCTTGAAAAGAGATCGAGGACACTAGCTCCAACTACGAGCATTATCACCCCACAATTTATGGATGGTTTCAAATAAACACAGAACAAGTTGTAGATCCTGTAAAATTTGTGACAGTTTTTATGTCAATGTTGCAACTGTTTTGCTTATTAAAATAATAGAGAGATTGCGGACGAAGTTTTCATCTGTAAAACGTGAACGTCGAACGTCGAGCGCCGCTATCTTGTAAGCGGCGCTCGACGTTTGACGTTCACGTTTTAGCTTTTCTTTGCGATTAAACAGCGGTTTTTTGCAACTTTTCAAAACGCGTTTGTGTAAGCCTCGGCGTATTTCTGGCAACATTCCACGAGCATTACAGGCTGCAGCGCCGTTATAAACGGTTTACAACGGACGTGTAAAGAAATTAAACAAGCGTCATATATTTTTAGTTTTCCCCATGCATTATTAAATAACTTTATTTCTTAATGTATTTTATACTTATAAAGTCATAACTGAGCATTTGTTATTGTTCTTCATATATAGAATCCTTCTTATATCAAACATTCAAAATATTGGTTCCCCAAATTCGTTAATTAGAAAATTTCCTGTATATTTTTTTTATTACGACTAAAGACTCATACAGAAGAGATCCGAATTGAGAAATTCAATTTCTCAATTCGAATCTTTATTAATATCTTAAATAATAAATTTTTAAATTTCATGTTTAAAGATAAAGCTATATTTTTAAATAAATTTTTATATTTTGAGTTATTGTTGAATTTAATAAAGAATAATTTTAAATAATTTTAAAATAGTAAACATTCTAATGTAATTAGTTGTGATATAATTTTCTTCCCGCGTACAAGAGATTCGTTTGATACGCTTTTTTAACCTTATCGTTCACGATATTATTCTTATGTGTATAATTACTCCATAGCAGTGGAATAATTACACATTACTGCATTACATCTTGCTAATTATACAGTGAAGTAATTATACAATGCATACAATTATTGGTGGAGTTAAAAAATCTATACGTCGGTTGAATATTACTCTTCCACAACAGAAGATTAGAAGAAGAAAGGATACACCTGAATCCATCATGGCCGTAAACAGAATATTCTGTTAAGGAAAGATTCAGATTTAATACAATCCGAGTAATTAAAATTTTTCATAGTTTTCATAGGGATTTTGTTCCCGTCACTCATTAATGCTGGCAGATAGAATTTCGAAGTTGTACAACAGTTTCTTATATAAATTTAAATATAAACATTTAAAGTGATAAGTTATATTAAAATAAAAATATATTTCTTTCCAACCTAATGTAAATGGTGGCCGAGTAGTCAAAGTATCAACTTACCGCTTTGGGGACAAGGATGGGTCGAAAAACACCAGGAAATTCTGGAGTTGGACCGTCCCGAATATGTCGGACACCTCACCACCCGGCCACCCCGTTGTGGAAACTCACGATATTGTCCACAAAGCGAAAAGAATTAAAAGAAAAAAAAAAAAAAAAACGTAAATAGATAAATATGATATCGAATTATCATTTTAAAATATGACCGCTCTAGAATTCAGTACAATTGACTCAGAATTAACAATCTCTATTAACTGGAACTGGAAATTCCCTAATTCCGAATTCTTCGTATAACGAACTTCTCTCTATATCGCACAATTGGCAATACCAGGCAAATGTAGTTTATTACGCCATACAACGAACTAATTTCAAAATCTTCTGGTAAAATTCCGTTTATTTTGAATTCCAGCCGTTTATGTTGAGGCAGGCTATATCGAAAATATCCCCTTGAAAAGAGATCGAGGACACTAGCTCCAACTACGAGCATTATCACCCCACAATTTATGGATGGTTTCAAATAAACACAGAACAAGTTGTAGATCCTGTAAAATTTGTGACAGTTTTTATGTCAATGTTGCAACTGTTTTGCTTATTAAAATAATAGAGAGATTGCGGACGAAGTTTTCATCTGTAAAACGTGAACGTCGAACGTCGAGCGCCGCTATCTTGTAAGCGGCGCTCGACGTTTGACGTTCACGTTTTAGCTTTTCTTTGCGATTAAACAGCGGTTTTTTGCAACTTTTCAAAACGCGTTTGTGTAAGCCTCGGCGTATTTCTGGCAACATTCCACGAGCATTACAGGCTGCAGCGCCGTTATAAACGGTTTACAACGAAGGTGTAAAGAAATTAAACAAGCGTCATATATTTTTAGTTTTCCCCATGCATTATTAAATAACTTTATTTCTTAATGTATTTTATACTTATAAAGTCATAACTGAGCATTTGTTATTGTTCTTCATATATAGAATCCTTCTTATATCAAACATTCAAAATATTGGTTCCCCAAATTCGTTAATTAGAAAATTTCCTGTATATTTTTTTTATTACGACTATATAAAATGTTGAATTTAAATATCATATATCTTGTTGGTTATTTTTATGTAATATTATATAATTTACACTTTCTTTCAGTTTATCTCAAAGGCTTTCTTAGGGCCCACAAGATCCTAAGAGAGCCTTTTTAATTAAATTAATTGTGAATTCGGCCAGACTTGCAATGAGAATAACCGGGTGGTGAGAGACGGGACCTGACACACAAAACGGGTGTCGAGTCCCGTCATGATCACCCATGAACAGTGCCGACGAGACGGGGTAGTTAGGAATTTTCCCTGGTCCGGAGAAAACTTATGAGCTTGTGTGGTTCCTACTCTTATAGATTAGTATTATNAAATTTGTAATAAGATACATAATGCGGTTATAATAAAATATTGTGCGATTATTTTCATATAATTAAAATTAATATTTATTTATTTTTTAGAGAATACGAGGGAAGCGGCGCTTCCAACGCTTCTAATGACGGCACGCCACTGGTTGAAAGTGGTTGACTTTTAAAATGTGTAACAATGGAAGTGTTGAGTAACAAAGGAAGTATTAAGAGAAAGCAGCGTGCAAGATTTACAGGCGCAGATACTGTTTTTTTGCGAGAAATCGAACATATTTTTAGACCCATGTAAAAATTCTCTAATTAGTCTGGAAACGGAGGACCTAATTCTTGCATTCTGTGAAACCGGGTAAGATTGGCTATATTGTAATCTTAATCTTAAATGTTTTCGAATAATCGAGGACCGTTATGTGTGAGTAGTGGGAATGGCTTTTGGAGATGTGTGACGCACATGCATCAGTTGATTTTCCATTAGTAAAAGTGTACGAATAACAGAAAAAGTAGAAAGTAAATAGTGAAGTGTGAAAAGTAAAAATATAAAAAACAATGCCAAAGTGTAAGAAAGAATTTTTGCGGTCTCGAATCATATCGAAACAGAAATAAACAGAGAGAAGAGCAACTTGAAAATTACAGGGAAACACATTGAATCAGAATCAAAGAAAGATTATGTAGAGGAAGAGAAACAGTCTTTATGTAAAAAAAACTATATTACATATAAATGTACGAACAAATAAAAACCCAGCGAAGCGTGTACTTGCAGCTAGTTACTAATAAACACAATATCAATTGTAAACATATATAGCAAAAGCTCTTTTCTTTTTGCATCCTTTAATAATTTACCTAATATTAATAAAACAAGATATGGGCTTAAAGTTAAACTCCACAAAATCCAAAATCCATTCTAAATCTCTTTTCTGTAATACTTTAACATATCCTAACACTTGTTTTAATATTTCTATACACTAAATTTATATAATTCTTATTAACTCCTTTCTTCCTGACTCAGAAAGAATTCACAAAAATCCTGAGGACATCCCATACTAACAGTGTATAGATAGACCTAACTATAAACTTTTATACTATCTTTTCTTACCCATTAGGAAACTCTCAAAAATACTTCAAAATAACACAAATTATGTTATTTTGAAATATTTTTTAAAGAATAAGGTGCCAAATACAAACAACCCAACATTTGTTCATCAGTGATTCGACGAGCATTTCTCAATTCTCTTATATATAGATGTTACGGAGTATTCTTAAGGGTTTCAGACATTCCAAATGCATAGTGTGTATTATTATATGGGTATAAATTACGTAAATTTACTTACTGTTAAAAAAATCCAGCAACGAGTTACTTAACTTTCTCGGCAACATTTAAAACTGCACGTGTAACACCATTTGTTGCGATATTTTATTATTGAAAACTTTTAATATCTTTAATTATTATAAAATGGCAAAAGCTTACTTTTGAGGACAGGGACGAATTTTATTTTAAAAAATTGTAAATGCTAATAACGAGTAAAGTCGTCATTAATTCCGTCCCTGCTCGAGATATACGACCCCTTTATCTCTCCACCCTCTCGATCTTAATTTAATTTAATAATTAAACCACCAAAATTTAATAGCATCAATCCTCCTCATACAAAAACCTTCCTGCAAAATTGCATAAATTTTCGATAAAAGACAAAGGAGTTATTAAGCTTCAAAGAGGGTGAACAAAATCGTGCCCTCATTCACACATTCATACATACAGAAAACCCCCTTTTTTATTTCCCGACCTTTCAAGGTCCCGAATCAAAAAATGTAAAAATATTGGGAGGTCATTTTCGACCAATTGCCATACTTTCCATCTGTTATATATAACAGAGCCGTGAAAGTATAAGCATCAAAAACGAAACTAAAACTTGTAAAAATTGCTTAAACTCAGTTGGAAGATTGCATCTATAGAAATTGCCGTATGAAAGGTTAACAACAATCAAATGTTTTAAAGAAAATACTCTGTTTTTCTATAATAAGGAGACATTTAATTTTATCTTTTGAAGAAACATTTCAAAATTATTACGAAATTGTATGAAAACAAAATTTAAACTGTATAATACTTCAAACCAAGTTGACTAACAAAAGAATATGATATTCAAATATGGCGTCTCATACAATAATAACAGAAAACTTTTATCAGCTTTAAAACGAGAAGGCTGTGTTTCTTATAAGAAAATTTGTTTCGGTTTCCGAACAACAAGAACGAATTAAGTTCGTAAACCGAGGTTTGACTTAAAAGAAAATATATAAAAGCGATATATAAATAATCGCTTATTATATTCAATTGTAATAATAGTTTTTCGTAATCCGTTTTTCGATTTCTAGAAAGATTATGTTATATTAGAACTCATCAGAAAGAATTACGATGACATTCACATATGTATATATCTAAGAGAAGGAATCAACAATGATGTAGCTGGAAGAAAGCTTGGTCAACTTTGCATTCTTCTATCAAATTTTGTAGGCAGTTCACGTTACATGCATGAGAAAACACAAGGTGCAATGACCAACGTTTGCACTTATGGTCGACCTGATGTATTTATTACATTTACATATAATGCTACATGGAAAGAAATTCAGGACGAGTTACTGGACAAACACACATTCACAGTGAAAAACATTGGGAATTGTTGGCCTACGATTACAAGAAGAATGCCAACTATATGTAGAATGCTCCAGGGTAGAAATTGCTAACAATCTTTAATCTATACTCTTGGTTAGGAAAAACACGCAACGTTGTATATAAAAAATTATTATGAATCTTCCATATGTATATATATATATATAGGCTATATATAGTGTATATGGATATGGAAGCCACAAATAGCTTTAATTTAGCGTCCTCTAATGATCTAACGAGAATTCTCAAGTCATCGCTGCTTCAGTTAGGGACGAAATTCTAGTATTTTTTTTAAATATTATTTTTATTTTCTCAGATAAATGTTCATATTTTACCGACTTATTTTAGATAGAAAATTATTAAAAATATTAAATTATGATTTCATACGATAATCACCTTATTGGAAAACGTGCTGCCATCTGATGGAACAGATAGAAAATTCACTATGAGTTATTTATTATAATAATAAAATCTGTAATAAATAATCTCGTAATAAAAGTATTATGCCAAAATAATTTTTTAATAAATGTTGTATATAATAATTAATATATAATTATATTTTATATACGAAAATATTTATTTTGTTGTAAAAAATTAATTTTTATTAGTTAAAAATTTTATCAAAAAGGATACATCACGAATATAACAATAATTATTTATTTTTAATATTCAATTTATTTGTTTTGTCCTAACAAATTGTTATTAAAAAATTGAAGTACTGTATTAAATTAGTCTGATTATATGATTACATGCTATAAATAGTAATTAATTATAACTGTGGGGTGGCTTTTTTTGTCCATTAAGAATTGTCTCATCGTCTTTTGTAAAGAAAAAAAAAAGAACTTGAAACTTGTTTTCATAATCATATAACAGATTATTTAATTTTCAGAATTAATATACAATACAGTATTGTACATACGTAGTATATAGGCTACAAGGCCTGAGAGAGCTGATAACTTATGAAGCACGTGCCAATCACTAAAACTTGATTCTACTCTCTCTAGACTGATGGAATGAGGCAATGCACCATATGGATTATTGGCCAAGGGTGGATATGTCCAAGGAGAACTTTCCATGGAAAACTAGACCTTATTTAGAAGTAGAACACGTGAAGAAAACCCGGAAAACTCCACGTCACTAGCCAGTGGTGAGTTGACAACTCGCGACCAACTACCAATGTTCATTGGTTTTATCCATTCGGCACTCGTAAGTTTTATTCTCTCCCGAAGCTTAAAATAATCTAGCAACGAGTTGCTTAACTTTCCTGGCAATATTTGGTGGCGCCATATATTATGATATTTTATTTCAATTTTCTTTATTTTTTTTAATTATTATAAAATAACAAAAAACTTGATTTTGAAGATAAGGATGGGTTTTATAAAAAAATAACTTGTGAATGCTAATAACGAGTAAAATCGTTATTAAGTCCTATCATTTTCGAGAAATGACACATGAATCCCCTTCTTTGACATTTAACCACAAAAATTTAATAGCATCAATCCCCCTAATACACAATCCTTCCTGCAAAATTTCAGAAATTTTCGGCAAAAAGCACAGGAGTTATTAAGCTTCAAAGAGGATGAACAAAATCGTGCTCCCCATACATATACACACAAACATCTATACACACAGAAAAAATCCTCGAATTTTTTAAAACATTTCTCGACGTTTCAAGGTATCCCGAGAGCAAAAATTAAAAAAATTTTGGGAGTTTATTTTTTAATCGATCGACATACTTTCCCGGCTGTTACTGGAACTGGAAATTCCCGTTTACAGCCAGGAAAGTAATACTCTATATGAATAAAATAAATATAAGCATATTTTAAATTACTTCTCCAAGGAAATTCACATTTATATCACTTTTATATCATTTTTTTTTTACATTAAAAAGTAAATTTTAGGGCTTTCTATGCCCGGGTTTGAGCAAAATGATCTAACTTGCACTCATATATAGTTCTTTCTATATTAGTCTATATTGATTCGAAACAATTTGTATGGTTAATATGAATAATTTTATAATAAATTTAAAAAATATTTTATTTTATAAAAATTGCATTAAAGTTATTTTCTCATTTGCGTTGGATTTTTTTGAAGAGATTAATGACGATATTAGATCACTTTAATTTATTTATAATTCTATTTATTTTGAGTTAAACTTCACTTCATTTAAAATAAATTAAGGGAAAAGAAGGTTCTGTTTTCTAGTCATTTTTATGATTAGATAACAAACATTTTTACAATTTAAGAATTAGTTTAAATGAATATCACAAGAGAGGAAGGATCATCGACGTTAAAGCTGTTTCTTTATTGGGTTGCAATTTTGAAAAATTGTAGACTTGTAAATTCCAACTGTTGTCTGTCTGTCATTTCTTAATCTCGAGAACGGAGTTAGATAGATGAATGACGAGACCAGATATGGAAAGATTAGGGGCAAGAGACCCCGATGAATTGTATACAATCTTCTGGTCTAAATCACAAATCACGTGATTTCAATTCAAAAATGTTCACCAGAAAAGTTACATAGATGATCGACATGACTCTCTTGTTATCAGGAAAAGTGTTGTGTACAGGGCCGAGACACTACTAATTTGAGGTTGAGAGCATATATTTTAAATTAATTAAATTTAAAAAATATGATTAAAAATTGCAGCCCGGTATTGTGATGATATCACAATAAATAATTGCACGTTTGTTTTGGTTAATTATAATTTCCAATTTTCTAATCAAATTATAATTTAATTTAAACAGTAGTATGCTCCAATTAGTTTATTAAAGTTTGCAATATTTTAACGAATATTACTTTACAAATATTTGTTTCGAATAACACGCAGATGTAAGTTACGTTCTCAGAATAACACGTGTGGGTTCTAAAAATGAGTACCATTTTAAATAAATTCAGAAACAATTTATTTTAAAACTAGTAGATATGCTCCAGCGAAAAGTAATAAGACAAAACATTAAAAATGAAAATTATATTAAAAGTTTGGTTATTTTATACCACCGCTATTATGTGTATCACGAAATATCAAAAGGATGAGTAAAATATCCAGGTTTCACAGTATACTTTCCTCAGAATCATAGAGAGTAAGTATAAAAATGTGGTGCGGATCGGTCAAAGAGTTTAGATGTGTGTAGAAAACAGACATACAGACATTCTATTATATATGTATATTGTTTTAAGTAGAATGTCTAAGACAGCCAAAATAACCGAATATTAGCTTCGAATTATTTTCTAAAATAATAATGATTAATACAATTATTACCTAAGAATATTATGTACTGTACAGTTCTCGATACTTATAGAAATTTACATTACTTTATCTTAGGCACAAAATTTACTTTATGTCTCATACAGAAGAGATCCGAATTGAGAAATTCAATTTCTCAATTCAATTTCTCAATTCGAATCTTTATTAATATCTTAAATAATAAATTTTTAAATTTCATGTTTAAAGATAAAGCTATATTTTTAAATAAATTTTTATATTTTGAGTTATTGTTGAATTTAATAAAGAATAATTTTAAATAATTTTAAAATAGTAAACATTCTAATGTAATTAGTTGTGATATAATTTTCTTCCCGCGTACAAGAGATTCGTTTGATACGCTTTTTTAACCTTATCGTTCACGATATTATTCTTATGTGTATAATTACTCCATAGCAGTGGAATAATTACACATTACTGCATTACATCTTGCTAATTATACAGTGAAGTAATTATACAATGCATACAATTATTGGTGGAGTTAAAAAATCTATACGTCGGTTGAATATTACTCTTCCACAACAGAAGATTAGAAGAAGAAAGGATACACCTGAATCCATCATGGCCGTAAACAGAATATTCTGTTAAGGAAAGATTCAGATTTAATACAATCCGAGTAATTAAAATTTTTCATAGTTTTCATAGGGATTTTGTTCCCGTCACTCATTAATGCTGGCAGATAGAATTTCGAAGTTGTACAACAGTTTCTTATATAAATTTAAATATAAACATTTAAAGTGATAAGTTATATTAAAATAAAAATATATTTCTTTCCAACCTAATGTAAATGGTGGCCGAGTAGTCAAAGTATCAACTTACCGCTTTGGGGACAAGGATGGGTCGAAAAACACCAGGAAATTCTGGAGTTGGACCGTCCCGAATATGTCGGACACCTCACCACCCGGCCACCCCGTTGTGGAAACTCACGATATTGTCCACAAAGCGAAAAGAATTAAAAGAAAAAAAAAAAAAAAAACGTAAATAGATAAATATGATATCGAATTATCATTTTAAAATATGACCGCTCTAGAATTCAGTACAATTGACTCAGAATTAACAATCTCTATTAACTGGAACTGGAAATTCCCTAATTCCGAATTCTTCGTATAACGAACTTCTCTCTATATCGCACAATTGGCAATACCAGGCAAATGTAGTTTATTACGCCATACAACGAACTAATTTCAAAATCTTCTGGTAAAATTCCGTTTATTTTGAATTCCAGCCGTTTATGTTGAGGCAGGCTATATCGAAAATATCCCCTTGAAAAGAGATCGAGGACACTAGCTCCAACTACGAGCATTATCACCCCACAATTTATGGATGGTTTCAAATAAACACAGAACAAGNTGACTGATCCGGATGGATTCTTCTCAATTTCATTTTGAGAATTTCGTTTACCTACGAAATTTTTCATTTTTTGTAACATTGACGCATCCATTGTCTTTTTAAATTGTGTTTCTTCCACTTGTGTAAATCCATTAATTTTCTGAGTGACATCATGATGATTACATAAAGACACACCTTTCGATGACATAGGAACCGAAGCTTGGTCATTTGTGGATACTGATTTCTCTGTATTTGCTATCATAAGCTGATGCATGTCAAATGGTTGAAAATTTTCACAAGAATATTCATTCATATCTTGCAATTCTTTGTATTCAAACACTTTGTAAGTTTCCTTAAAATATGTCTCGTCGACGAAGAAATAAGGATCACATGAATCATAGTTATCGAAGGCGTTAGAAGATGGAGAAAACTTCGGAGAAACTTTGTTAGAATGTGAATTATCAGAAGCATTTGAAATAAATTCATATTGAACTGCGGAAGAATATGAATTTATTACGACTATATAAAATGTTGAATTTAAATATCATATATCTTGTTGGTTATTTTTATGTAATATTATATAATTTACACTTTCTTTCAGTTTATCTCAAAGGCTTTCTTAGGGCCCACAAGATCCTAAGAGAGCCTTTTTAATTAAATTAATTGTGAATTCGGCCAGACTTGCAATGAGAATAACCGGGTGGTGAGAGACGGGACCTGACACACAAAACGGGTGTCGAGTCCCGTCATGATCACCCATGAACAGTGCCGACGAGACGGGGTAGTTAGGAATTTTCCCTGGTCCGGAGAAAACTTATGAGCTTGTGTGGTTCCTACTCTTATAGATTAGTATTATTATTATTATTAACAAAAGTTAAAATATTTAAGACTGCCTTTTATTAATAAAGAAACACATAAGTTCTCTACGCTCCTGCCCATGAAAAGTTTTTGGGATTCAATCCAGGATCTGCTAAGAAAGTAGATAGACACCTGCTATCCACCGTCAATTCAAAGTTTATTTCTAAGAATACAATCTTAATTTAGGTCATTGAACATATAGGAAATTACAGTTTGTTTTACGAGTGCTTCTAGGATTTAATTATATCGTGAAACCGAAGTCTACTGTAATTTTTATAACTATTATTAATGAGTTTTCTTATAAAGATTTCACATTTTTATTATGTCTATAACAAAGACTTCTTGAAAACTAAAAATTAAAAGATAAAATTTTTCTATAATTATTGCCAATTATATTTTATTTTATATTTTCACGCAATTTTATCTGAGGATTCGAGGTTTTAGTAGATATACGAGTTTACATGCCGTGTAGATCTGCTAAAAGTCTGTAGACAGATCATTTCAAAATCTGCTTTATGATAAATATGCAATATTTCCTGCCTCTCACTGAATAAAATAAAACATATGAATTTTTTAATATTATATTGACGAAGAAATTTTTAGATTAGATTGAGCCTAGCCACGGAGCTATAAGGACTTCTCATTAAGGAATGCCTCACTGTAGGAAATCCATAAGGATCTTTTATATAGCCACAACAAATAATTATGTTTCTATACATGATATTAATGATTATCTTACCATATAACGACTCCAGATAAAATTTTGTCCGGCCTAATTCCGGACGTATGGCAAGTCTACAATTACGTAACATAACACTGCCATATATTCAAAAATACTTTTCTTCCCGCGTACAAGAGATTCGTTTGATACGCTTTTTTAACCTTATCGTTCACGATATTATTCTTATGTGTATAATTACTCCATAGCAGTGGAATAATTACACATTACTGCATTACATCTTGCTAATTATACAGTGAAGTAATTATACAATGCATACAATTATTGGTGGAGTTAAAAAATCTATACGTCGGTTGAATATTACTCTTCCACAACAGAAGATTAGAAGAAGAAAGGATACACCTGAATCCATCATGGCCGTAAACAGAATATTCTGTTAAGGAAAGATTCAGATTTAATACAATCCGAGTAATTAAAATTTTTCATAGTTTTCATAGGGATTTTGTTCCCGTCACTCATTAATGCTNAATGCGGTCAGTAAGAGGCAATGAATTTATTTATTCCTTTTAAAGGAAAATAATTTATTACATTGAGTTAATTTGTTAGGATGAGGCAAGAAACTGCCATCGATAATATTTATAAAATATTTTAATATAAATAAAATTTTTTCTTCCAAAATTAAAAATAAAAGTTTACTTTACTGTTTAGAATTGGTCTTTTAGGGATGTTGCTCTTATTGGAGGTTTGACTGTATTACATAAATACTTAAGTAATTATTAAGTATTCGTGTAAATTATGTACAGTTATAGTTATATAAATATATAGGAGATAGGAGCCATCCTAATTTATCCCCAAAATTTAGGTTCTTATGTAAAAAATATGATACGAAAGTGAATATAGTTTAAACCTTGTTTTGATAAACAATGAAAAATTTGGTTTTTATTGGTGGTTTTAACGATTTTATTTATACATTTTTAGAGCTTTGGGAGATAGAGCCTTAAGAGTGATCTTAGAGAAATAAAATGGGATCAGACTGCACCGGATCTCATAAAGTGAGAATTTGCAGTAGAGTTTAACAGGCTGCATCCATACTGCTGCGTGTGATTGGTGGAAAGTTTGGAGCAGCCTGTTGAACTCTTCGACAACATCACTTTGACTGTATTCATACCATCAAAATAACATGAATTTGTTCGTCTTTACTCAGCATTCTACTTCACGTCTTTACAGCACTTTAGTCAGTGCTTTACTTGTAAAAGAATAAACAAAGGTCAATATAATTCCCATGGTTCCAGACTTATGGAACACCGTGTATAAAAGTTTGAATAGTTATTTAGTAAATAATGTTCAATGTTTGATACAATGCAAAATTATTACTTCATTGTATAATATTTAATTTTATTGTATTATTTTGATCGCGATCAGTCGCATTTCATGAATGAACTTTATTATTATCTTATGGATATTTTACATTAAATTTTTATGTTGAATGTGTTAAAAGTTTATTTTAAAAGATGCATTAATATATATTCTAGTGGATTATAAGATACAATTAAATTAAATTCCATATAATAAAATTGATAAACTTTATATAACAATTTTATAATTTATGTGTATGTGCGTATACTAGTTTGTGTAAAAAAATAACAAGTATTTAATGACCATTCACAGAGCAAATACACTTTTTATTCTATATTTCTTTTGTTTGAATATATCCGTCTATGGTCTTATTTAATGATAGATGTTTTACAAAAGTTTTTTAAAATATTACGTATCTTAAATTATTTGAATTAATTAGCTTTATCGAAAAGAAGCTAAACGAAGCCGAGAAATCTCTTCAAGGCTGAAAGAGTTTGTAACTTTAAAGAATTTATTTGAAAAAATGCTAATAGTGATGAAGAGTTGATAAAATTCGTACAAAAAATCAGTTATGAGTGTCATTAATATTAATGAAACAGCAAAAATGTCACTAAATTTCTTTAATAATTCTTTACTTAAAATCACGATAGAAATAGGTTTTTAACAATTATTATAAATTTTAATCAGCGATTAATGATATATCGTTAATATACAATTTCATTTATTACTTTCGAAAGAGTTTTACGAAAAATTTGCTTTAATTTTGTAGTTTCTATAGAGATTCCATTTTCCTATTTACTTTGCTTGACGCAATGAGGAATTGAATGTAGACTCTTGCATTTTTCTTGCTGTTTTTACAGCTGTAATTTAGGTTCCTGTATTTCATTGGTAATATAATGAACTAATTATTCTACACCCTTTTCTTATTATCCAAATATAATAAAAAAAATAACAGAAAATAAATCACAGCATAACAACAAACACACGTGCATTTGTTTACAAAATGCACGTGTACAACTTGATATTGCTCTTGATCGATGTAGAGACCGATCAATATATTCATATTCTCATAAAAAAAGTCATATAAAATGAGGTTATATTTATCAATATAGTTTTATTTTCGTTTAGTGAATTTATTAATATATAATCTAAAATATAAATTCAGAACCATAAAAATAAGATCTAATTATAGCACACAGTAAGCAATATTTGGTGCTAACTTAGTTTACGAAAATAAATTACATGAATTATTTTTCTGAATTAATTTTATAGGTTTTGAATCTGCTTGATCCAGCCTGTAAACTTAAATCCTATGAAATAATAAGGGAAAAATCCGATATATTTTATAAAATATCAGAGAATAGTTAAAGCCCTATTTTGCATATTTTGAAACAATTCTTTATAAAAACATTTTATATCTTAAAAATATAAAAAAATTTTTTGTATTTCATTTTCTTATTATATTCTTTCTTCTTAATGTATTGTTTTATAATAACATATTTTCTTTTATTCTTAATTTTTCTTATTTTCTTTTCTTCCTCAATATAAAAATGCTTCTTTTATAGACTTCATTTAATAAAGTGTGAAGCAGGAAAATTCTAAAGATGCAAGAAATCTTAACTGCTGATTTATTCAGCATTCAAAACTAATACTTAACGGTTTTAATGATATCTACTGTTATACTTCTGTATCATTGTAATTGTGAGTATAGCAACAGTAAGAAATGCTTCGTTTATATATAATTTAACTGAATACTATATATAATATATTTAATTGTAAATCATAATATAATGCTCTATAAGATTGCTTTCCATCTATGACTTTTGTATTTTTATGACTGGAAATTTTAAACAGATAACAATAGTATATACTTGTTAATTTGTTTACAAATATACGTAACTAGCAGATGAACCCGGCGTTGCTCGGGCAAAATATAACAACAAACATTAAGATTATTAGATTCTTTCATACTTCTAACCTTTCTATTATACTATATTATAGTATTTTATTTATATAACTACGAATGTTATTTTACGTAAGGGTTTAAGTGCCTAATGTCACGCATTTTAAGAATTATACAGTAGATCCCCCTATAAAACCGTTTCCTATAGTTATGATTCCTATAAAAATTGTGGCATTATCCGTAAACAACGGTAAAAATAACTCCTATAATACGTAAAACGTCATCGGGCAGCCGAACTACTTACCCGCTGTCCGTAGCGCCACGCTACGGAGAGATTTCTATCGTCTGGACAGTATTATATAAATTATATATAAATTAGGTACTGTACATATAATTATATATTAATTATATATAAATTAGGTACTGTATATATAATTATATATTAACTTAATTTATTGTAACTTTATTATAATTAAATATATATTTTTCGCCGTCTAGCGTCACGCTACGGCGAGTTAGGCGACCTATCGTCTGTCCAGTACTGTAATTTTATACATTTCTTGTGAAAGAAACATTTCTTATTTAACGGCCATAAAAATTATTTATATTAATGATGTCTCCAAAGGTCAACGAAGTTTTCGCAGAAAAATAATATCAGAAATCGCGGCCGCAATTTGATGCGCTGTTCCGCGACGAAACCAAGCTTTAGCAACGAGCGTAGTCAAAGGGTACACACTCGGTAAGTAATCCTACAATTTTTTGTTTATAACGTAGTTTATACGGATTATTTTAAAAAAAATATACGTATTTTGGAAATGTTGAGTCGAATTAGTCTAGAATCGATTAATTTTATGAAAGAAAACCTTTCAAACAGCCGTAGTCCGTAAACTATGATTCCTACAAAATTGATTCATAAAGAACGGAACGTATCTACCGTCTTATAGGGGGATCTACTGTATTTAGTTTACTATTTTGTTAAATTTTTTGCCAATAGATGACGCTACATGTAAATGATCAAATCTAATGTAGAAAGAAAGTAATTGATTTACAAAACTTCAATAGATATTTTTTGGGTGGGATTACGGCATTGTCTAAGTGAGGCTTATATAAACATAAGTGCCGAGTTTCGTAGCAATTCGTCAAACGTTGTAGATGTGTGTAGGGAACAAACAGACAAACATTCTTATATATATATAAGAATGTTTGTATATATATATATATATAATAGGGAACAAACAGACTTATATATGTATATATATAGATGACTCTTGTAAAAATCCAGCAACTAGTTCTTTAACTTTTCCGGCAACATTTAAAACTGAGTATGCGGCCCATCTGTTAGGATATTTTATTATTTAAAATTTTTCACATTTTTAATTGTTATAAAACGGCAAAAATTTAATTTGAGGTAAGGATGGGTTTTATAAAAAATTGTGAATGCTATTAACGAGTAAAATCGCAATTAAGTCCGATCTTACCCGAGATACGACCCCTTATCTCCCCCACTTCGTTGACCTTTAAACACCAACATTTAATTGTATCAATCCTTCTAATACAAACCTCCTCGCAAACTTTCAGAAAGTTTCGACAAAAAGTATAGGAGTTATTAAGCTTCAAAGAGGGTGAACAAAATCGTGCACTCCAAACACACACAAACTAAAATCCATCCAAACAGAAAAAACCCCCAAAATGTTTTTGCGTTTTTCGATATTTCAATTTTGGGGAGGGTCATTTTTTGACCTATCGCCATACTTTCTGTTATATATAACGGCCGGAAAAGTAAAAATGATATTGATGTATAAAGTAAACTGCGTTTAAGAATTTTTTTCTAATTATATTGCTTTTTACTAATCAATATTGAGTAGAATTATAACAATTTGCTAAACTTGCATTTGAAAATAATGTTAGCAATTACTTTTATTATAACTATGTTATTATACTTTTTAATTTATTTATTATACTTTCTGTTATTCTAAATATTCTGTCTAATAATTCAAGGTTTGTATAAGTTTATGCACTGCGAGCAGTCTTTACTTTTAATATATGAAGAAAACGATCCTTGACCTTAATATAGGGGAAAATTGCTATGGGGAGAGGAAATCTCTTGTGGAATTACCCAAGAGAAAACGAAGCAGATTCTTTGAATGTAGGTCTTACTCGGCTCTTTCTTGCTATGCACCAAGTAAAGTATTGAACACATAAGACAACGCGAATTAAATTAATTTTATAAATTATAAAATAGATTTTAGTAATTTGAATATTTAGATTCTAACAATTATTTTAAAAATTGCAATGATTTTTTTAAATTTGAATTTAAAAAATTAAACAAGCCCACAAAATAGTAATTAAATAATAATGATAAACTGTAGAATTTTTTAAATAATTATTTTATTTTGTATCTGTAACTTATTATTAACTATTTAAATAAAATATTTTAATAATTTGTTTTAATTTGATTCCTAATTTTCGTTTTTATTCAAATAACTTAGATCCATTTCTTTTCCTCGATTTATATTTTAATATGATTTCTCTTAAACAATATGGACAAAGTATGACTGATCCGGATGGATTCTTCTCAATTTCATTTTGAGAATTTCGTTTACCTACGAAATTTTTCATTTTTTGTAACATTGACGCATCCATTGTCTTTTTAAATTGTGTTTCTTCCACTTGTGTAAATCCATTAATTTTCTGAGTGACATCATGATGATTACATAAAGACACACCTTTCGATGACATAGGAACCGAAGCTTGGTCATTTGTGGATACTGATTTCTCTGTATTTGCTATCATAAGCTGATGCATGTCAAATGGTTGAAAATTTTCACAAGAATATTCATTCATATCTTGCAATTCTTTGTATTCAAACACTTTGTAAGTTTCCTTAAAATATGTCTCGTCGACGAAGAAATAAGGATCACATGAATCATAGTTATCGAAGGCGTTAGAAGATGGAGAAAACTTCGGAGAAACTTTGTTAGAATGTGAATTATCAGAAGCATTTGAAATAAATTCATATTGAACTGCGGAAGAATATGAATTAGATGAATCCTGTTGTTTTTTATTACGTTTTTGTATATTTTTCTTAGACTTCAGAGCATTTTTATTGTAAATTTTTTTAAATGCGCTCTGTAAACCACGAGAATCTTTTAAAGCGTGTTTGGTCCAATTATTATTCGAAAAATCTTCATCTAACTTATTGATAGGCACACCTCCAATTGATCTATCATCATACGTGATTGAATTATCAGTTTTTAATATTTTTGAATCGCCTCTAGTGGGAAGACACGTTGAGGAATCTACTTTTGGTTTAATACTTTTGTCAAAAGTGGTATCGGCTTTACTTTTAGTCTTATTTTCTTTCTGGATTTCTTCGGAGATGTCGATATGAAGATGTATATCAAAACCGATAGGAACTGATATATTTTTATTCTCCAATATTTCTGATTTTGGTACTATTGTATTTGTTATTGCTGGAACATGATAATGTTTAAGAAAAACACTGTGATATTTTTGCTTATGTCTTAAATACGCTTCTTGTAGTTCGGAATCCCATACAGTGTTCCACTTTGTTGTATACCACTTACTTTTTTCAATTTCTGGAATATAAATTCTCGTATTGAAAGGTTTCAATATATCTTCTATCAAGGCTTTGCAACCATTTGATATCTTTGATTTGGAGGGAAATTTGACTTTTTTCTCAACTTGTTTTTGTAATTTTATGAAATTTTCATCATCGAATGGAAGCTGTCCATAAACCATTACATAAAGAACAACTCCCATGCTCCAAATGTCTGATAGACGTGGGTCGTATGGCGTACCATTTAAAATTTCCGGCGAAGCATAAGCATAACTACCACAGAAAGAATGGCACAGTAATGGTGTTATGTCTTTCATATTATTCTTGTCTTCTTCATTAAGTATTGGCATATAGCTTCTTGAAAATCCAAAATCTGATATTTTCAAGATATCAAATCCATCGATTAGCAAATTTTCTGTTTTCAAATCTCTATGAACTATTCCCTTTAGTATTAAAAAATAAATTAATTAATTAAGGAATTGCCAGCCTATTGTTATACACTTAATATCAACATAATAATAATAATGTAGAACACCTTGTTATGAAGATATTTAACTCCATGAACTAAATGATGGAACCAGCGATTAGCTTTTGCTTCGTCTAAGGATTTTTCTTCAGTAATGATATCTAGTAAACTACCTTTACTGGCCATTTCCATCAACACGCAAAAACTATTTAAAAACATTAAAAATGACAAGTTAAATAATAAAATTTAAAAAACTACTTCAAACTTTTTAATTATTCAAGTTAGAATACAGTGGTACCTAGGTATACGTCTGCTTTAGAATACGTCCAATTCAGAATACGTCCTGTTTGGACGAAACAAATTTTGCTCGGTATACGACTTTTGTTCGGTATACGACTTAATTCAATTATACGCGTCATCTATGAACAAGTAGCACTATCGATATACTAGACCAGACTAGTCGTTCGCGGTGCAACGGTTTATAACTTTGTTAAATTTCTTCTGATTTTAATTTGTAAGTAAAATTTTATTATTTTAATTAATCATGAATTGCAGGAAGGCAAATGAAAAGCAACAGAAAACTAAAAAAATGACTAGAATCACAATGAAACTGATAAAAGAGATTGTTGAGAAATATGAAGATGGCACGCGTGTTCGAGATTTTAACTGTTGCATACCGTATTCCGAGAACGACAATATCGACAATCGTGAAAAATAAAGACATTATTAAATCTGCTAACGCTAACGTTGCGAAAAGAGTTAAATCAATTTCTAAAGAGAGATCGAAGACATTTAGATCATGTTGAGAAATTGCTTTTGCTTTGGATAACTGAAAAACAATGTGCTGGAGACAGCGTATCGGAAGCAATTATTTACGAGAAAGCTAAAAAGATACACGCTGATCTCATGAAAAGTCAAGCAGGAACTAGCCAGGAAAGCGAGGTGTTTAAAGCCAGCCATTTTTTTTTACATGAGAACGGATTAATCAGTTTTACATTACTTCTTATGGGAAAGGTTGGTTTGGTATACGTCCAATTCGGTATAAGTCCGAACATCAGGATTAACGTCGTATACCGAGGTTCCACTGTAATTGAAATTCTTGTCAGTATTTTATTAATGAATTTATTTGAAAGTGAAAAATGATCCAAATAAAGAATTATCATCAATGTTTAGTAAGTTAAGTATAGAGACTACTTCCGTTTCGATGTATTGTTTTAGATGTTGCAAGTGAATATTGATTAAAAGCTATTCCATGTACTTCATAATTTTATCCATGCTTCGTGACTTTCTTCGAATTATCAATATCACTCATAATTTTTTAATAATTATATTTAAGAATATATCCAAATTTTCTGTTCAATTCAATACGTGAAGAGCTAGAAAATTACTCTTATAAATTGAACTTTATTTTGTTTTCGGGTGCTTAATTTTAATTAAATTTATGCTGTAAAGGTCCGAAAATTTCATGTCAATATTTCTCACAATTCGAAAACGATTGATATTGAATTACAATGATTTCTCGTTTTACAGGTCAATAAAGGGTGGGAATTCACATTTAATTCAATATTCTTTACCTGTGGAATTATATTTAAAACTATAAAACGCATCAACACAAACCTGAAGCTTTTATTGTTGATAGAAACAACGTTTGCACTATATATAATAAAAATGCAATTTGTTGTCATAAGTTGCATTAGACTAATTTCTTGGTAAAATAATAATTAGAAATATGGTATGTGAATAATTCAGAAAATTAAAATATATAAAGTATAGGTTTGCTCAGAAGTAATAGACAATGTGAAAAACCTCAAAATAAAGGTCGACCCTGCATAGTCCTTTTCAAATTAATTTATCCAATCCCGAGCCATAAAAGGGAACGAATTGTGATGACACTTTTACTCTAATTTAGTATTTTTTCTTCATTCGTAAATTTTTGATTATTGTCGTCTTTATATTTTACTTAATTAATTTAAAAATTTTAAGCAGGAAATAATTTTTAGCAGAATATAAGTATAGTATAGGCTATATGCAGAACATAATATATACATAAAACGAAACAAATTGTTCATCCATTTGCATCTATACTTTTAAAATTATCTTCTTTTCGTAGAGTTTTTACAATTCTTTAGTTTTAATCTTTCGTTATTTATTAATAACATGAACGAAAACTCAACGAACAATCCTTAACAATAAATTTGTTATTTTGGTCACTCGATATTGTTCAAATTATTATCTGTTGCTTCGTTCGGTTGATATAAACTTGCTTGATATAAACTACTTTGATGTTAAATATTCTTGTATATATCATCAATTTATTTTATTAAATTACTTTACAATATTTTTAAAACGTTCTTTACGAAAATGAATCGAAATTTATATATATAGGGGAGATCGGGGCAACTTCGGCAGGCGGGGCAAGTTTGTCAAGCGCTTTTTTTAAAAAACAAAATAAAAGGAGACTTTGGTTATAGGTTAGGCAGTTGAGTTTTATTGGTGGCTTGTTGAGTGTAGTGTTTTTATTGTTCTCCAACAAGCGTAGTTGAATTATCAAGCAAATTTTCATTTTCGTTCAATTCCATATAATATTTTTTTTCCATTTATATTGAATTGGCAGGTTTTGTTATAATTCCATGATAACGAAAGTTACTTTTCCTGTTAGAAGGATGTAACTTCAACTTATTCACGTGGCCAGATCGTGGCTTGGCATTCTGTTCTCAGGGTTGTACTTAATGTTTCGAAATCATGACTAGCGGGGTAAGATCGGCAACATAAAGCCACATTAGAAGCAAAGGATAAAAATCAAACAGATGATAAATGAAAACATGTTTGCATTTGTTATTCATGTATATATGTCTTTGAACTTGCATTTCGTTGTAATAATATTAAATGGGTGTTGGATTTGTATTTCTTTGTTTTAATAGTGAATTCCAACTTATACATTGTTAATAACATAATTTTATATACGTGCCTATCTTGCCCCATTACTGTTGCCCCTATACCAGGGGCAACTTTAATAAAAATAATTAAAATAATTACAACTTTACAAAAAGAGAGAAGTTGCCGATCTTGCCCCTATACCCGGGGCAACTTCGTCAATTTCTCTCTTCTTGTAAAGTTGTAATTATTTTAATTATTTTTATTTCCAAACTGATTTTAACCAGTTCTATAGTAAGGTAACATTCCAATAGACAATATGCAAAGCTTTTTTTTCAGTTTAGTGCAGTATTTATTACACAAAATTTAAGTAAAGCTTAACATGCCGATCTTGCCCCGATCTCCCCTATATATAATGTCTCAGACTGGACGATTTTTCAAAGTTTTCTTTAATATTCCAATAAATTCTTATTTTGCCCATTAATTATCATAATATTCAATACAATAGGATTAAAAAAACAAAGAAATTAAATATTTTACGTAAAATTATGAAAAACTGAACACTAAGAAAAACAAGCTGGCAAGAGACTCTTCCCAGCATTCGAACAGGAATTTAAAGGACCAGAAAGAAAGTCTAATAATTATACTACGATATAAAATTTAAATAATGACAAAAGCTTAAGAGAAGTGATTTGTTGAATTATGAGAAATTTCTCTGTTAAAAAAGTATTTAAGTTTAAAAATAAAACAATAAGACACGTTAGCACAAAGTTAAAATTGTGTATGGTGCTATCTATTATGAAATTTTATTTTTAAAATATATTCATATTATTAATTATTATAAAAAGACATATAAAAGACTTAATTTTGAGGGTAGAGATGAGTTTTTACAAATATTGTAAATGACAATAACAAGTAAAATCTTCATTAAGTCTAGCCTCATTCCAGTTATGATACCCGACTACCTTCTATCTTCCCATCCCTTGACTTTTTAACCTCCAAAATTTAAAGACATCAATGCCCATATAAAGAAATAATCCTGCTCAACTTTTAAAATTTTTATATATAAAATTCCGGTATAGACAGAAAGTCATGTGATTTCAATTTTCTCGAGAACGGATTTAGTTAGATGAATGGCATGACTCGATTGTATCAGGGAAAGTATGGTGTACAGGGGCAAGATACCGCTATAATCAAAATATGAAAAGTTTATGGGTCGAATACTCTGATTACCTATATACGAACTTCCAGTCTGGACCGGAAATCACGCAAGTTTTTAAAATTAAAAGATAATTAAATATTACAGCCCAGCATTGTGATGATATCACGATAAATAATTACTCGTTCTACAGTAAAATCAATAAATTTTTCACTAATGAATTTTAATTTATTTATGCAGTATGACTAGAATTGGTTCTGCTGTTTTAATTGTTCAGTGTTTTACTTTTCCGGCTGTTACAGCATATAACATAGGAAAAGTATGATGCGCGATCAAATTTTGACGTTTTTTTTTCATTTCTTGACATTTGGACTCTCAAGAAGCCCAAAAAATATAAAACAAAGATACACATAAAATTCCGCATGCGTCGGCGTCTATTTTGCATTATACAAGTATTTCAGGACTGGATTATCAAGAATTTTGGAATTTAGCAGAATTATTTCTACATATGGACATTGATACTATTAAATTTTGATGGTTAAGAGTCAAGGTGGTTGAGAAGATAGAGAAGAGTCATGTGACATATCTCGAATGGGATCAGATTTAGTGAAAATTTTACTTGTTATTGGACTTTGTAATGTTTTTAAAAACTCATCTCTACCCTGAAAAATTAAGCCTTTTGCCTTTATATAATAATTAATATAAAATTTCATAACATTCCCAATACACAATTTTAACTTTGTGTTAATGTATCTTAGTGTTTTTTTTTTTTAACTTAAATATTACTTTGAATAGAAAAATTTCTCATAAGTCAATACAAAATTGTTCTTCTTAAGCTTTTGTTATTATTTAAATTTTATATCGTAGCGTAATTGAAAATGATCAGATTTTCTGGACCCCTCAACCGAGTTCGAGTGCTGGAAAAGTTAAGCAAGAGCCTTTTCCATCTTTTCTTTTTAAAGAACTGCAACCATAATTTTAATTCTGGAAGATCAAATACATTCATTTATTTATATTTTTAAAAAAAATTAATATTTCAGTTTTTTAAAAACTAACATTGAAAAAATTCTTTTAAAAGAATTTGAATTTTGTATTAAGAAATAAATTTTAAAAATTATCGTTTCGATATTCTTTTCATGAAAAGTTTATGAAGCACAACCCTAACGATTTTATAATATTTAAAAAGTTTAGAAACCTTCAATGCAGTAGTTGCAATACGCAACTGTGGATCTTGATCTCTGAAGAATCGCGCGAGTATAAACATCAAATAAATATATTATTCCAGATATTTTGTGAAAAACTAATGTTTTTATCCCAAAAAGTGTGAATACATAAGTGTAAATAATTCGTTAGTTTTGTCAGGCTCTATGTTAATAGCTTATCTGTAGCGGTACTTGCAGGAATGAAATACTTAGTTTTGTACTCAATTTGATAAAATCCAAATATCCAAACTACATAAAATATTTTTAAAATAAGAGCTGCAATTCCTAAATTTTGTGCACCACTGCTATAATATACTGTATAGGTTACGTAAGATTAACGAGCTACTGATTTTGCATCAATATATTAAAAATGTTATATCGTTGTAGTAACTATTTAAGTGGCTACTACTCTACTTCAGTAGTTAAAATACTGTAATGGTGGCAGCCACATGGAACTTGCAAGATCCAAAGAGTATTTCATCTAAACTAGAATCTCTTTTCTCTAATTTGTTCCTTTCACAGTAGAAGAAGGATGGAACGAACAATATCTCTATAGTTTTTTTGCCCAATTACTTAACAAGGTATGTTTTCTATTAGTATATAAATGACAGAATATATTATTATTTACATGTCTGATTAAGTCAAAGTTTAATTCTCTATAGTCTAATTAACTTTTAATAATATAAAACTACAAAATTTATTTTATATACACATATATTTAAAAGAATTTTGGGTGAAGAAGTATGGTTATATAACCATGATAATTACTATTCGTTCAGTGCATTATTGTGCATTTTTGATTAAAATATTATTTAATTATGAGTAATTTTAACTAAAAAATTATAGTTTCTATTTATTTTTAACATTTACATAACTTTTCATTCTTTCAGGTGTCGATTATATTTCTTTTGTTAAATTATTTAAATAAAATGTTTATCGCTAAGTCTATTTATACACACTTCATCAAAATTAAAATAGAATTAAATCTTAATTGTACATTTTATAATTTTTTTCATGTGAAATGCTTTGAAATAACCTTAATCGCTAAATTCATTTATCACAATTGCACTCATTCCCTTAATTACGATATTACTATTGACTTATAACTGAAAGATATGTCAATAATATAGTCTCATTTGGTCCAGGCCTCAAAGACATTTAAAAATTAATTATTTCATTGCATATTTTGTGTATTTCGAAATTTGTATCAGTGATCTATCAGTTGTACAAGTGAAATTTAAACATTTTCTAGAAATGACTAAAACAAAATATTCTAGAACGTTCGTTATAAGTATAAGTAGAGCAACCAGAAGGCATTTCATCATATATTTCATTGGAATCAACAATCAGCAATGTCTGGCTACATGAAAGAGCCCATTCGCGTGCTATTGCTCCATCACTTCAAAAGTGGCCACAAACGAAGGCTCACGATTTCGTCTGCAAAGCGTTTGTTAAATCGTTCACGGGTGAACAAGGTCAACCGGCTGTTGCAAATGTCAAAGGATCACTAGTGCAGAAGGAAATGATCTTCATTTGTTTGGCGTCATAACGACTGAGCTACTTCCAGCCAACATAACTGCCACGAAAGAACTCTACTGTGAACAACTGGATCGTTTGAGCACTAAGATCAAAGAACTTCGTCCAAAAATTGACGAAGTACAATATCGCCACGCATAGAGCAAAAGTAACTTTAGGGAAACTGGTCAGTCTAGAGGTTCTATCTCATCCATTTTACAGCTCATACTTGGCGCCAGAACTGATTAGAATTCATTTTGCATGTTGCTGAACCATATTGCCAATATACAGTTCAATGCCAATACCCAACGCTCGCGACTTTTTCAAAGGAAAGCCTCAGTCGTTCTATGCTCGTGGAATTGAAAGTTTGCAACAAAGATGCGAGATGAGATTGTTTTTTGGTGGTGATTTTCTACAAGGCTGAACTAATCGTTGTCGAGTTAATTGTCAATAAAGCTTTCTTCAAAATGTCTAAATTTTATCTTTACAACCTGATTTATCCTAAAGGTTGTCTTCATATCTATTTTTTTATTTATTAAATATAAATTACATTTTAAATAAATTCTGTTTAAATAATAAATACTTAAAATTATATAAATATTCGTATGGTCCCGAAAGAATAAAGTTACCTTGATTTAGTTTCTATGGTTTGCAGGAATTTGATGATGTTGTGATGATTAACTTGTTCCATCGAACGAACTTCTCTCCGAATGAATTTATCCACATATTCTTCAGTTATCGCGTGTTTACGAAATACTTTTATAACAAAATCACATTGAGTATTACAAGACAATGCCGCCCAAATATCAGTAAAATCACCACTTTTTAATTTTTTCATTTCATATTTTTCAAATGGAAGAACTCGAAGAGGAATATCATCTAAAAGATTAGATTCAAAATTCATCGATCCAAAATTTCTTTAAAATATTCCCCTTGATTTTCTTTTATTATTAAATTAAAACTTTATTTAATGTTTAAAAATATTCATTTGTTTCTATCGGATTTTATAGCAGTTTTAATGATTGTTACACTTATTATTTCATAATACAGTTTTTTTTATTTATTATTATAAAATAAAAATAAAGTAATATCTTATTATATTTATTAGACTTTCTATATGCAAACTGAATAATAATATTGTTAAGTTTTTATAATTTGATAAAATATTCGTTAGCTTTTATAATTGCAATTTATAAAATTATATGACATTTTTATCATCTTCGTAGATTTGATGGATGTTGAATTGACAAAGCAATCAATTTTAAACTTTTATTATATTTTTTTATCGAAAGAAACTGAAGAATCTTTCTGTTTTCTGTTCCCCTTTTTAGCTTTTGTCATATTTTTGAATAAATATATTTAAAAATAAAATATTCAAAATAGTTGACTTTTAATGTCTATTTAACCTTTTCACTTTGAACGATTTATAAAAATATTTTTACTATATTTTTATATATATTTTACATGCACAGGTTTGTTAATGTAAAAGATTTAAAGAAATAAAAACGTGTAAATGCTATTTATCTTTATGGTACAATAAATAATTGTTTTTATTAAAAATGTTTTAAATAGTTTGTTATTTGAAAAACTTAAATGAAATTATAAATTAATGTACAGTACATATTAATTAAAACTGCTTATGTATATTAATTAATTAATTAATATATATTAATACGAAATTAATAATGAATAAATGCATGTTTAATATGAACTCGTGTGATTTTAATCAATAGACATTTAAATTTGCTTATATATTTACAATAATTTGAAAGATTTTTATTTAAAAAAAAACAGAAAGAAAAATTAAAGTTAAGTCCGTAATCGGGATTTATTCTTTTATTATCAGATCATTACAAAAA
Organism: Centruroides sculpturatus; assembly: GCF_000671375.1. NCBI lineage: Eukaryota > Metazoa > Arthropoda > Arachnida > Scorpiones > Buthidae > Centruroides > Centruroides sculpturatus. The sequence continues at coordinate 1,494,587 of NW_019384490.1, forward strand.
AGAACAATAAACAGAAATAGCAGAACGCACAGACAATATCACAATGTATCATTGTCAAGACTTTATTTACATCTTCACATGTGCACAGTTTTCATTTGCATTTGTATAACGATCAACGGAAATTTTATTATTGTTTAAATTCATTTCTAGATAGAAATTTAATAGAGCAATTCTCACTTACGAGAACCTATTTTATTTTTATCTTTTATAATCGTTTAAAAAGATATTAGGAGAAATGAAAAAAGAAGAAGATGAAGAGGAAGAAGAAAATATTTATATTGTGAAGATTCAACGTATAAATTTTTAAAGGTTGAGTTTTTCAGACACACTACCAGACATCACACGTCAGTAAAACTCTAGTAAAAGATACGCCCAGGTGTTGTTTTGGCAAGAGTTACAGCATTTCTCATCAATAAGTCCAGAGGACCTCTTTCTTGCCTCATAAAACACGGACAGTTCATCTTTATTTCGTTGCGTCGAGAAAGAGTTTTACACAGGACTGGTATAGTTAACTGACCGCCTACTATTCGCTTTGAACCTTCAAATTACTTTGGATTCGCCTCGACTTTACTGCTTTCTTTCGGAAATAAAAGTAAAAGGGGGGAGGTATAAACTATATCTTTGTTTTACGTGTGCAGAATTCTGTTGAAATATTGCTCGTGTCCACAACTTTGGCAAGTTAAGTGATGTAATAATTAGGTCACAGAAGAAATAAGTCTTTGATGTAGAGATGATGTTATAAACAGATGCGTGTAGAAGATACCTGCCATTACATTAATCAACTCTTTGATTTATATGATTTTATATATATTTGACAAATTTTATCTTTCTTGTAATGAAAGAAGCTACCGATTTTTATAGATGAATAGGATCTTCCCATTTTGAAAATGTATCGGCTTATTTTAAACGTATCGATTATCAATTTTTCTAGATTTATAATTAAGTAGTAATAAAATTAAATTACACGTTTGAAATTTAAATTAATTATTTTTATTAATCTTTTCAATGTTTCGTTGCTTGTGAAATAATAAATTTATTCATAAAGCGTATTATAATCATTTTGAATTAAAAAAAGAGAAAAATATCGAAAATTTTCTGCATATTTTAAACGAAAAATTCACGATCCTTTAAATAGAAGCGAGTAGAAAAATTCTCCGATTCACTTTAAATGGAATTGATTATAATGCTACATTAAATGCATTATATATCGAAAGAGGCACGATTTGAATATTTTGATTGAAAACAGTTTTGTTATAAATAAAAAAAAAAAATGCATATATTATTCTATATTATATAACAAATTGTAAAAACATGAACACATCGGTTTAAGTAAAATCCCTTTGAAATTTATCAAATTAAACAGATTGAACATGATATAAACACGGAAGAATTTTTCTTCTCCGGGAGTAAAATAAATTTAAAATTATTTTATAATTAAATTTTATTAATAAACGTGTAAATTCGACACACGAAAACACAATTTTTAGCATAAATTTCCATTGAATAAAAGAAAAGTAATGCATTTTTATATTCAAATCCCATTTTTTTTATTGAAATTGGTTATAAAGGAAATGAAAAAAAAGGAGAAAGAATAACACGAAATTTATAAATTTCTTTATTTCTAATTTCTTCGAACAATTTAAGTATGTTGTTATCGATCCTAACCTTATGATGAAAGAACCGATATCAGCGGTCGATAAGTAGTCAAGTTCAATTTTTTTTCTTAAATATTTGACACCACCTACTTAAAAAGTTTTTCTTTATTCATTTAATGATATTGAATTGTAAAATATTCATTAATTTCAATTTTAATGCAAAGATTCCAACTTAAGACGTTAGAATTATTGTTTATAAAGTAAAAAATTTCGCAGATTTACATAGAAAAAAAAAACATTAAAAATATTTAGTAGCAGGCTTCTTTTATTTGAAATAATAATAATTGAATTTAATTAATTAAACAATATTTCCATTTAAAAATAATTTCGTACGTGAATAAGAGAAAAGTGTAGATGCATCTTGGATTGAAAAATAAATTGTTATTAGGCAGATCAAAACGAAAAGAGAAGGGATTAGGAAAGAGTCAAAGCAGTTCATTTTCAAAGTATCGATCCTATTCAACAATACTTAATGGGTTCTTCCTATAATATCAGCCAAATTAAATGGTTCAGATGAAGGGCCTTATGTGGTTAGTATATCAGATCTGGTGGTTTCTGCCATCGTGTTGTGTCAGGCTAATATCGATTGGACATAAAATTTCAAGAAGCTTAATTTTTCAAGAAAAATGTTCGAGTAAAAGTTGGAAACGCTTAATAAATGACTTTAAGTTTGCGATGAATATTTAATTGCGATCTGGATGAACAATCTTCTTGAAATGGCTTTCCGTGATAACTGGATTTTTTTCCCCTTTCAAAAAAGAAATTATCACTAGAGAATAGAATTAACCGTTATTAAATGATTTAAAAAATTATTTTCTTAAATAATAATTACCGAAATTTACAATATTTAAATAATAATTTCGTGTATTATTAAAACGTGTGCGAGTATAAAATTCACGAAACGTCGTCATGCAATAAATGTAGATTTTAATTAAAAATTCTCAGTCTGCTCTAATTGCTGTATAAATATAAATAAACTGGTCGTTGAAATATGTATTTTTGGTCTCGTTCTATGTTATACATCGACAATAGTAAGGTAACAACAACGAATAGAATAATAGACTTTACATTCATCTAATTTAATTCCAGTTAAATGTATAAATTATATGTACATCAACATGTCTATTTCGTTCTGCTATTTCGAATATCCGTAATTAGCACAACATTTGGAAAAAGTGACTCTACGAACAATTAAGATGTATATAGTCGAACAAGTGATGAAGTTTTGCAAAGCTAAGTGAATTACAGCATATAACTATTGTTCTATTAAGTGTGTGCTTGATATCTACAGTATCACCTCGTTCCATTTCCAAATAAAGCAATAATAAAGGATAAAAGATAGATACAGAGAGAGCAAATGATCAAACTCCGATGAATTCTTTTGTAATTTATTTACTTTTTTTTTAATTTTGAAAGAATTATTTCGATAACTTCTCCTGATATTTTTTCCTCGAAAGAATATAAACTAACGATTATCTTATTTAAATGGATAACTAACACACTAGAGGCGTTTAGCATTTAGTCCTTATACAATTATCCATTGTTAATTTTCATCTATATTTTGAAATTGGTGAAATATATATAGAAAACGGGCATGCTTAATAAAAACTGACTCTATTTTCATACGATGGCTTGAGTTTAGGCATATTTTGATACATGATTTTGTGTCCGCTGTTTTGTCTTTCTCTATATGTTCTTGTGGTACTGTTTTCAGTATCCAAATCCCTCCCAGGTCCCCAATTATCTTGTGTTCCATTCCACTAGATTCGAAGGCTTAATGCCTCAGGAAATTTAGAGCAGCGGTCACAAGAGTAGTTACTACGACAACCACCGCAGATTTTATCATCGTACCCTCATTACAGCCGTCTTCTCGACAACAAAAGGATTCAGACTGGGCTTCCACTGAAATAAAAGTAATAAAACCATCAAATTGCTGTTAACCTTTTACAAGTATCTGATAAAACTCTAGAAGAAAAACAAAATATACATGCAATTTATTTTTTACTTAAAATAAGCAATAACATTAAACTATTTTTATATATTTTAATGTACATATATATATTATCATTATTTGTATGTAATGTATGTACGTCCACGAATATCATTAATTTTTAGAAGTGGATTATTCTATAGGTTATTATTATACTCTATATAAACTCGCATTTGACTTACAAGTTATGTTATCATCATCTGTTTAATAGAGGCACGAAGACTTATAGACCTATTTTGGTTTACTACATAATAAAAAGAAATTTACTACTTGAAAAAGTAATATCTTACATATATATTATCAAGATGTAATGATCTTACATTAAGTAAAAATTTTTTCTTCTCAAAATATTCATGAATACTGAATTTTAAAAAAATATTACAAGAAAATTAACCATTTTATTCCAACACATTGAGTAAGACGGTTAATTTAAGCGGCAACTGTGAATTTTCTCATAGAAAGTATCTTATATATAAGTTAATAACTAAACTTCAAAGTTATTTTTTGACTCAGTTTAATCACATTTGCTATTTAAATTAGTTTAATATAATTTATTGAAATACTTTGAAACTACTTAGTTTTTCTCAACATCGTCTATAGATTCACTCTTATCACGCATTTCTCTTCTACAGCTTCACATTATTTACTGTATATCTCTATTACTACTTTATTCCCATCTCTAATACCTTTTAATTATTAAAAATTCTAAAATAAATCTTATCTTAAAAGGCATTTTTTTCTAAGATATATGTGTTTTTAATTAAATATTAAATATAATTACCGTATAAAAAGTTAATTTATTAAATTTCACATCAACGAATTAATTTAGAGTTTAAACAAATTAGTAAGTTATATAAAAAATGTATAAGTTTAATTAATTTTAATAAAATAAGTTAAAATATAACTAAATTATATTATTATTAAATATTATAATAAGATAAGGAGAAATCATAATATAAAATGTTGAAAAAAAGGGAGGGGAGGAAAAAATAATAATAAAAATAGGAAAAGATCGGAGTGATGCGGGCTCCTTTCGGAAGAAATGATGTTAGAGACTAATGTAAACGCTCGAAATCGACCTGACAGACCAAATTAGGAAAAAGCGATCGAGTCAGACTATAGTACATCGAGTATCGAATCAAGTCTATTTTAGAATGACTTCTTGTGTTAGATTGGACTTTCAAAAATCTTTTTTAGTCGTATCCGTTCGATAAAACTCTTGAAACTTGTCCCATTTAGTTATGCATTAATAAGCTTTTAGATTCGATTCTCTTTTTCTGCGTTACCTTAAATAAATTCTTAAAAATAGAAACTATATTATTTTTTTATATAGAAGAAAGCACTTTACTACAACGATTTAATTATTAAGTAAGATTTTTTTTTTATATGTATATAAGTCTATATAACGGGTAAAAAGTATGTTAATGTTCGATTTGACTCGTTCCTGACTTACATAAAGGTATTTAAAACTAATGAGTTTATAGTCTCATAAATATTTAATACTTATTAATCTTTAATCGGCTCTAGTATTTTACTTTTATGTCGAAAAACTCCTCAAATTACTATTAAAAATATTATTTTGTGAGCGTGACGAGATTCATTCGCTATTGGAAAAAGCTTAAAATCTTTTCATCGAAAGAACAATAAAATATTGAAAATCATTATAAAATATTAAATTACAATTATTTAAGAAAGTGGAAATAGAAGTTTAAAGCGTTATAAAAATAATTACTAATTTATTATATTAATAAAAATAAAAATTTCGAATTTAAGGTACTTCCAGAGTATAAAACTACTGTATACTTTGAAAAAATATGATGGTAATTAGAAGTAAATCTAGTTTAAAAGAATTTATTAAAAATTAAAAACGTTAATAATGTATTTAAAATAAAAGACAACAAACAGAAAATACTATACACTATTCATTACACGACGACTTTAGAAGAATGATCCGAATCTAGGAAGTACAGTAAATCGAATTTAATTATGCATTCTGACTTTTAAAATCAGATTTTTAGGAAAAAAAATTGATGTAAAAATAATTTAAAACAGTTTATTAAAGTAAAGACGATAATAAAGTATTTAAATAATGTGAAATATTTATTACGTATAAATTTTTGAACAGTGACAATGAATATCCTAACAAAAAGTTCGAAAACATGTCTTAAATTCAAAGTAATTCCATTTTACGTTATCACATTACTCAGTTATAAAATTTATGAAATTCTATTAATTATAACAAGGTTTTTTTTATTTTCGTCTTGTATACATTCAGAGAGCCTTTTATCAAGCCTCTAGTGAGTTCAGACAAGTCCCGAAAAAAGAATGGTGAGGGATGAGTTCGATATATCCCCGAAAAATTCCAGAAAATACAAATTAAAAATAAACATGTATTAAATCATATAAAAATAATACAAATTATTAACATCTAAATATTTATTAAATATTTTACTAACTTATTTCGGCGTATATTTTGTAAGTAGTAGTTACATCTCAAATAGTAGTCCTTCAAACATTTTTATAATTACGTGATATAGTTCTTTATTTTGACAAGATTCGTCTTTAGGTCTGTATGTTTTAAACACGAATTTTTAAATATTCGAATTAAGTAGGCGTTAAAATTCCTTTAAATAAATAAGATTAATTAAGAAAAAGAATAAAAATTAATTTAAATGAATCTAGGCTACTAGCTTTTGCATGAAATTTAAAGATCATTTGCATTTCATTTTGATTTCTATGATTAAAAGTTTTTGTTAAAATGTTATTAACTAAAGGAAAAGAAAAGTTTGATTGAGCGATAATTTTAAATTGCCTTATTATCTTAAATATTTGAAGTTGTCTCTATGGGACGTAACATATTAAAGTTATCTCGGAATCAACCGAATCAATTGGGAAAAATTTTAGTCAAATGATAATATCTGTAATTCTATATCAAAGGCATTATTCGACAAACTTAATCTTTGACTTACGAGATGTTAACATGAAAATACATGTTAATGCTATCAGATGCACTCAACACATGGCCTATATTACTTATAAGGGTATTCTTTAATTCACAACACTTCAATTTGCTAGATAAATATTATACGAAATTCTGAAAAGTAGGCTATACTCTTGATATAGATCCATATTTACAAATTTTTAATACCCAGTGAACATCTAGACCCTTATATAAATACTTTTATTACTAAATCAAGATTCTTTTTGTCTATCTTATATAATTGTTATAACTATAGAATATTAAAAAACATATTTTAAAAATTATTTTTACTGATTCAATAAGTGTTTCTTTCAAGTAGATTTGTTCTCTACTAAAGATCGATATGCCAATATTAAAATTGATTTATTAAATTAATGGAATTAACAAAATCTTTTTCAGGAAAAATGATAAGTTATAAAATTAAAATATTTATATATTGATTTAATTCAAATATAATAAAAATCAATTTAACTAATTCATTTAAAACCATTCTTTCCAAATGACAACGTACAAAGCTTAGAGATTTAATTAATTTAAAGTTTTCATTGTATTATCTTCTTTAATATTATTATTAAATCCTATTATATTCTTGATACAGTATTATATTATGTAACTGTTATGTGTACTTTTATATAACTCATTGACAAAAAAAGTTACGCATGAGGAAGGTGGTGAAATCGAATAAAACTTTATTAGTGCAACTGTAATAACTAATAATTACAAAATCATAGCAAAGGGACAACGATCTAGAATCCAGATCCTGCAGCAGTTTCCCACAGATATTACAACTGCCTTTCCATATACAGTATCTCTCATTAATAGATGGCCGAAGCTTCAGTCTCATCTTATCCCACAAATGCTCGATGGGCGACAAATCTGAATATCGGGCAGGTCAAACAAGTGTGGCAAGGTAAGGGAGACATTCGTAGAAAACCCTAACTGTGTACCGCCGAGCGTTATCTTGCTGGAAAATGGCAACCTTGCCGTAGAAGCAACATATAAGGATATAGGATTTTTTGAGTGTACCGCTGCGCTATGAATGTTCCTCGTATCACTTCTAGAGGTGATCGAATGTCACAAGAGATGGCTCTCCAGACCACGTCAGCAGTAGAACAATGTGTCATTCAACAGTAAAGACAGGATCGAAGCTCTCATCAGTGAACCTCTACACTTTTACACTGTGGTCAGCTGTTTCCAAACAAAACTGGGATTCGTCGTAAAGGAAAGTGCTTTTAGTCTGTACAGTCCATACTTCTCTGTCACGGCACTACTGCAAACGAAGCCAACAATATACGGGTGCTAACGGCAGGATGCGTAACAGTTGCCGTGAATGCAAATTTGCCACTGTTAGTCGCCTGCCAATAGTACGGGAAGAGATAGGATTCTATAGTGAGCCATCTATCTCTAGAAGATGAATAAAGACCCCGATGCAACTGTTCGTGCTTATCTCGCGATATTCGATGGTGGCTGAGGTGTCCAAAGCCTGGCAGCCGAGTATCTGTGCCCTAATATCCATTGCACTATACACAACCTCATAGTCAGAATAGAATGGCCCAGATGGCGAGCAATTCGGCGAAGCGATCATCGTGTCCTTTCTGAAATTTTATCAGGTACGCATGATATTTTTGACTGCATCATATACGCATCCCTGGCATTCGAAAACCTCCAAATAATAGGCACACAGAAAATTGTAAACAGCGAGACTCTTCCAGCCTTTTAATAGGTTAGCGATTTCAAGGCACTCTGATAGTATTACTTGGTATTCAATCAGGCCACAACTGTAATCAATGACATACCTATTTGAGACATAGTGGAATCTCGAGTTTTGTACTAATCAAACAATTCCAGCCGGGTGCGTAATTTTTATTTCAATAATGTATTTACTATTTAAAAAATATATTTAGTTATATTTTGGAGCTCTTTTTTAAAATAAGAAATTTCTAATTTAGATGCTAATTTATTGATAATTACATATTGAAAATGTTTTAATACAAAGTAATTTAAAATTTGTTTTAATATTCATTTAGGAACAAGCATTGGGAATTTTATATTTATGTTGATTTTCGTTTATTGTTGTTAATGTTTTCTATTAACAGAAATAATGATAATGTAATGATATCTTCATTATTATTCAATATTTTTAATTTATTATTAAAGAAAGAAAAGCACGAAAAAGAAAAAAAAAATCTTAAATTACTGTTTATAAAAAATATCAGATACAAGAAAAACATCATCGCTGTTTTGTTAAAGTTTCAATAGAAAAAATTGTTTTCGAGATAGAAATTTGATTAATATGATATCAGTTCAAAGCAAAAGATATAAATAAATATTAAATAATTTAAAATTAATAAAAGTTTGCATTCATTTTTATGCACACATAAAACGTAATATATTTTAAACACAACATATGTTACATAAGTCACATAGACCATGACGCAAATTAATGGATAAATACAGTATTGAAAATTATATTTAATAGTTTTGTATCGATACTGGTAATATACTGTTTTTAATTGTATAAAATAATATACTTTTAACCACAGTTACTATTGAATCCTAATATTATTAAGGTCATCGAATATGAGATATAATAGTATCTAACGTTCGATGACCCATTCTTAGGTAGCCTACTGTTCTGTGGACCCAGAAAAACCCCAAAATTTTTTATGGTGGTTCGTCTGGGAATGATTAACCAATTCTTCACGAATTGGCAATCCCCGTTGTTGGCCTGGCCAAACTCACAATGGATATAAGAAAAAGGCACTCGTAATGGCACGAGGCAGAAAGAATAAAGTAAAAATGATCTCATGTTTTAATGAAAAGTGGAGTAAAATTCGATATCTCGTAATGAAATATTATTGTACGTAAAAATTTCACATGCTTTATAATATAGGTAATTCATACATTTGAGTGTTCTTACAAATTGCATAGTGATTGTTTGTATACGCTGTGCGTATAATTAATATCGATTCATGATCACTTCTTTCCTGATAGTGTGGTTCAATAATAAGAAAAGAAAGCTTTATATTATTTGAGAAGATGTTGTTATAATGGCTTATATCGTAATTATCTCGCAAGTGATAAATAAAAGTAGATAAAAAGTTAATCTAGTAAGTTTGTTAAATCTCTAAGGATTACTTTTAAAAGTAATTCATAATTATAAAAGGAAAGGATTTCGATTGATGGCATAAAGCAATGCAACACTTGGGCGATCTGCCAAGAGGGGTATTCCAGGAAGGTTTTCTGTAGCCGTTATTTAGGTGTTAGACCCGTGAAGGAAACACGGAAAACTCCACGTGACCAATCCTTTGGTAGACCATGTATTGTACCAGTGTTTAGTGGTTTTATTTACTTACGATTGTAAAAGTAAATATATTTAATATTACATTTCAAATAGAATTTACAAGTTTATAGCTTCCATTAAAATGATTATAATTATCAGTATATTAGAATTATAGACACATCTACTTTAAAATTAGAAATACATATAACATAGTATATTTGACTTCAAAAATGGTTTCCTATAATTGGATTTGCACATAATATAGTATTGTACAAAAAATTCTGTACTCGTTGCAATACTTAACTTGTCCATCCCTTTTTTTTTAAGATATAGAAACTAATGGTCATCACATTCTTTTTTGTTCTATGCATCCAAGTAACGTTTTTAATAACTCAACAAATTTCAAAAAATATTTTTATATATGATTTGTACAGCTAAATACCCTTAATAGTTTGGTAAGAATTAAAATTAATTTATTAAAATCTTTTTATTAACAAAATATAAAATTCCTCGAATATATAAAATTTATTTTCTATTTTGCATTTTATTAATAGAATTATTCACTATGTACTCTGATTTATTTGTGAAATTATCGTTGAATTTATGAATGGTCATATATTACTTCGCAAAGAGCGTACTACTTTTAACAATTTTTATTCTAATAATGAAATAATGAAAAGAATAAAATAAATAGATTTTAAATTATCGTCCATATCGTCTAATAGAATAAGTTATCTTATTTCAAAATTGTGAAAATTTCATTTTTATTCTAATTTCAAGTGACAATTTCAAAATTGCTTTGCACTTTCTGATCTCGAAAAACTAATTCTTGCTACTTACTATCCGTGATATCCATCTGTAATACATTCTCACACATTCTTTATCTACATTTAATTAAAAGTTTTCAAGTATTCTTATTTCCCTTTCATTATTAACTAATGATTCGATGGCTAAAAATTATTTCTCTTATCCCTCAATTATCTGAAAACTTTGTTATAGAAAACATCTATAGATGTGTAGGCTATTTGTGAAAATTTCATACGTTTCCAGAAAATTTTTAACTAATTGCTCGTCTTTTTTCAACTATACAAACTTTTCCGGTGTTTTATCTTTATTTTTTTCTTTCCATGAACTAATCTACTCCTGTCTTTTTCATTTTTTTCCAAGAAATAATTTAAATTCAATTTTTCAATTAACTAAGTTTATTGTTTTGAGAGTGTGCAGTCCTTTTGTCTTAGTATAGTTTTTTAAAACTATTTCTGCCCTACGGGCACAAAAAGAGCTTTTTCCAATCAATCATGGAATCAGCCATGCCCATAGGGGTTGGCTGAGTAGTGAGAAATGGGTCACGAGATAAGCGGGAAGACCATCCAAGAAAAATTCTTGGGGAGTTGCTCGCCATAAAGCCCACCATTGGCCGTGTGTGTATAAAAATCACTGAACACTAGTCGCGGGTTCTCGTCAGATCGACGAACTGGTCACGTGAGTTTGACGGATTTTCTTTACGTATCTGACACCTAAATAAGAACCATTTTCCTATGGAAAGTCCTCCCGTGAGGAGGCGATCTGTCAAGGGAGAAAGTCTCTTTTGCAGATCGGCCATGTGTTGCATTGCCTTATTCCATCTATCTAATCCATTTTGTTCTGATCCATTCGGACATAGAGGGCAAGCAAATTTAGTTTTTATATTAAAAAACATAATTTAAAATAATATAAATTAACATTTCCTTTCATAAGTAGTGAACAATTTATGATTATTTTTACATAAGTTATTTTTTATATCTTTTGAAGAATTATGGCTGCTCACATTTTTTGATTGCCTCGTCATTTCATACCTGATGATAAATCATCACAATTTTCTAGATATTTTACTCTCGATCGTTTAATTTCATACGTAATTTCAATAAAAACTGTTAAATATTAAAATAAAAATACGCATCCAAACAGTGATTGATCTTAGAAAACCTCAATATTAATATGTTAGTTTTATTTCTTTTTATAATTATAAATTTGATATAACTCTAATTCTATTAATCCTACATTAAACATCTACTGAAATGAAAAAAGTGCCAAAAATAATCCAACAATTAAAGAACTAAGGAAAAACCCAGAAAATATACAATCTTTTCTACCAATGGTCTAGTGGATAAAAAAACAAAAATCTTATTTCGATAAAATAAATTATTTATTTTAAATCAAAATTTTTAAGAAAATCTCTAAAACTTCAAAATTTCTATAGTATTTAATTACATTAAATATTAATATAACGATTTTTAAATTTGTAGTTGGAAAATTACATATTCATAATAAAATATATTATTAATACGTTATGAAAATTATATTTTTATTATATATTAATATTGTTGTATTTATAATACTGCAGAAGGAGAATTAATTATTTTATAAACACTAAAAGTAATGATAAAGGAATGTTGATAAAAAAATACAACGTTAGCAACAGACTCACGTTCACGTCGTGTGTACAAATATACATTTTTTTTGACACTTTTGCATTTATTAATTCGTGTTCTCAATACAATTATTTAAAATATTTATCACTCTATGTCTCAGAATGTGAACTTACTAGCTAATTTACATTAAATCTGAATTAAATATAATGTATCTTCTGTTAAATAAATACTGCATTAGCTTGCAAAATACAAAAATTTTATACTTCACCACAATGATATTGTAATTCATTATTTAAGTACAATACGTGGAATGAAAATAACATCAAATTTCTTTTGCATTTTAAAAAAATTTTCTATTTTTAATATTTTAAACATGTAAAGAAACTTGTAGAATTTAAAATAATTATTTCTTGAAGATACTGTTTGGTGAACCGAGTTACGGATATGTTTTATATTTCAAAAATTGATTGTAAACATACTCTAGAAATTGGACTTAAGAAATAGCAGTATGATATAAATAAACAACTTTTCTACAGCTTGCAATACATCAAGACGTAAAAGAATTATGGAATGAAGCTAGAAACATTAAAAGTAAGGGATTTACATCCGTTTAATCATATAAAAATCAGCAATTTTTGAATAAGAACAGAGAAACGGGTGTCTAAACACGAGATGCACGTTCCTATCAAATACCTGGAAGATCTTCGATACAAATTGATTGTTTATCTTACAAGATTTATCAACCTGCTCGTATAAATACAATGTGTATTGTTATATTTTTCATTGTTTTGTACATAATTTATTATTAAAATATGTTATAATAAAAATATTAAGTTCGCCTGTTCGCAACGGGCGAACTTAATTTGTTATAAGTTATAAGGTTTAATTTAATTTAACTTAAAATATTTAAGGGTTATTAATTTGTTATAAGGTTTTGTTTAAATTCAGATTAATTGAATTAAGAATTTGTAATCTGATGACGCAACCTAAACCTAACCTAATCTCATTATCAGATTACAAATTGTCGAAGATGATCTTGAGTTACTTAACTGTTAGTGGATAAAACCACTGAACACTAGTCGATATGTCGCGCCTCACCAACGAATTGATCACGTCGAATTTTCGAGTTTTCTTCATGTGTCAAACACAATGGCGCGTTATAGCTTCATGGGGCTTGTGCGAATTTAGGGGCCCCATTTCTTCAGACATTTTTTTCGGGGGAATATTTTATAAAAATTGGCTCGGTGGGGGCTCCTATTGGTGGCAATTGTTCTTCTTGCCCATAGGATAGCACGCCACACTAGTCTAATAACTAAATAGGGACTTGTTTCCCCCATAGAAACCCTTAGAAACCCTTGTGTTACATTCCCTTATTCCATCTTGTTAATTTAATAAACAAATTTGAATTTATTTAAATTGAGAAAATAAATAAATATGAAAGTATTAAAAATACGAGTAGTAAATTCAGCAATAATATTTTAATGATTGGATGTAAGCAACGTAATACTCATGAACTAAAATACGATTGAAATTACCCGAGTGAAATTTGCGTTTGTGAAAAATGAATTGTTCTCGTATTAAATAAGGATTAGTTTCGAAACTACTTAAAACAGATTTAAGAAAGGATAGTAAAGTAATCCGAGATCTTAAATATAAGATAAACGAGTACAGTAATGTAATGGATGATCAATCTAAGATAGACAATCAGTCTAAAAATAGAAGCGAAAATTGACAACCGATCTAGAAAGATGGAAAAGAAAATGGCGGAAATTCAAGTTAATTTCGAAAGAGACATAACACAGTGTTTAAATTGAGTTGAACTTTGAAAGACTCAATTAATCTGTCTTTTACCACCAGTTTTAATGGCGGCTGCTTCGACACTTCTGTTGGTTCTAACAGATTTATCTACTAAATAGAATAAATCTTCCGTCAGTAAAGTTGCTTCTTGTTTCTGCTTCAAAGCCAAAGAGATTTATGTTAGATGTTAAATTTATAAAACTTTTATTCACTAAATTTATTAAAATAAATTTTTATCGACTAAATTATACGAGGTAATTTGGTTCTAGAGTTAACAATTTCAATGATAATTGAAATGGTCTTATGAATTAGGATTTATTTTATTTTTGCAATTTAATTAAAAAGTTTTTATGCCAAATGATTGAAGAATATAACATGTTTTTAACTTTATCTTTCATATTCACAAACTATTAATGACTGGAATGATATTTTTTATGAAATATAACTGAAAGAATATTATAACTTGATTTAAATCAAGTTCACTTTTTGTGAATCAAACACAGCGAAACCTCTAAACAAAGGATACTGACGAGTACATAAAAGTGGCCGTTATCGAAGGTTTGACTAGGCTATATTTTATCATATTGACAAATTTTAACAATTTCTTAATAAATTCAAAATTTTAATATTTTTCCTGAAAACTTTTTTGTCATAAAGCCTTGAATAAAAATTCAATTATTATATTGAAACTAATTGTCAATTATATTGATTAATTTGACAATTAATCATGCATTTGTTACTTTTGTTTGTAATATTCATTTTTATTAATTAAATACAATTATTTACTAATTGGGTTGTTGAAATTATTAATATATAAGAATCCAAAGGACAACCTACCACAAGCTCAGCCAAAAAAAGAATCCAATAACTAGAAAGGAATTCATTCTGATCTCCAGTAAGGTACCAATCTAGGTATCCATCAAAAAACACGCTAAATGTTTTAGTCATTTAAGAGAATTTGACATGTTACTGAGAACTGAAGGATAAATATATTCAAAAATATTAAATTAAAATTAAAATTCCATTTAATAAAGCATCACTTTTAAATTATTAAAAATTAGCAATCAACATTCTAACTTAAAACACAAAGCATCTACTTTAAAAAATCTCTTAATGAATACGCATCAAGAAAGAACAATTCCTCATTCTTTAACGTAAAATGTAGACATTTTTTACCAATAAAACAACGATTAAACATTAAAAAATTTATTAACGTAACTAAATAGAAAATGTAAAAATTCATTAAAAAGGTCTCCCCACATTAGATGAAGCATAAACTATAAAAAACTTTACTTAATTTTGTTATATATAAATTAAAATTTCAATAATTTATGCTAGGTTAAGCAAAGCTGGTTTAATTATATTTATTTGCTTAATATTAACGTCTTGTGAATATTTTTCAAGAATTTAGAAAAATTATGTAATTAGCATCGACTTAATCTTATGTAATTAGAATCTCTTAAAGTTAAATTAGCATTAAAGAATTTTGAATAAAATTTTATGTAAAACTTATATTACTGTCAAACCTCCGAAAAACCGTCGCTGACGAGAACATAAAAAAATGGCCGTTATTGAAGGTTTGACTGTATTAGTCTATTTTCTGTAAGAAATGAAGATCTGAAGAAATATTACAAATTGAATGAAAAATTTAAGTGTTTTAATCAAGTAAGGGAATAAAACTTTTAAAAAATTTTCAATTTATTAACATTAAATGGGTTATGTGTAACACACTTAAAGAATGGGGTGACCAGTAACTGAGTGGATTCGTTGAAAATTGAACACGTGGGTCGCTAACCATTAGTCCTATTTCTAGAGTGGGTCTGTGCTTAGGATTTTTGTCAAATTTTGTTTGAAATGTTATCGACGTGTTGTATTCCTTGTTATATATCAAATTACGCAGATCATGAGAAAGTATTCTAATTTCCGAAAGAACCGTCCCAAGAAACCAAATGGTTACGATTAATTCCTAGGAACAATTTTAAGCCTACTAAGTCGTCTAGAGTAAGTACTTATTTCATATTTATATTTATTGGTATATAATTGTTTCATTTTAATCAAATTTATAAAAAAAATAATAATAAGGCCACACAGGATAAAATAGATAACGAGCCGGATTTCAGAACTTTTAGGTATTTTGAATGAATGCTATTACTCAAAACCAATCCTTTCAACGAATTATAGGTAAATTCTGAATATGAGCCATAAGCTTTAACTTACAATTAGTTTTAAAGAATTTACTATTGAAAATTCTATAATACAGTCGACCCTCCCTATAACATTGTTGATAATTTTGTTTTATATGAATTCCATGTTGTACGAGTCACTTAGATTTTACAAATACGTGTGCCGGGCTGTGAACGGCTCAGGTATTTGTAAAATCTAAGTGACTCATACAACATGGAATTCATATAAAACAGAAAAATCAACAGTGTTATGGGGGGTGGTCGACTGTACCATGCTAAGAGTTCTGTAAGATAAAATAATTAATGTTAGGTTTGATATAATTGTTTAATAAAATTGATCAAGACTTATGTGTAACTAAAATTTAACTATGTTATACTTTGAACACACAAATATAATTATTTTAACTGTTATTTTAAATCTGATACAGTTTTAACTACTAAAACTTCATGTATTAAAGAATTATTAACAGGCAGTGTTACTTAATTCCTGTTAATAATTACACATATGAAAAATCTTTGAAGTATTTCACAAAAATAAAATTTGATAAAGTTTAATTTTTTAAATAAATGTCAGATAAATGTTTAAAAATGAGTAACAAAACATTTCCCACAATTACTGGAAGTTAATTAAGTTTTACTACTAGATTTTCATAATAGAGGAAATGATTTTTCCTTTATTCTAGTAGTAAAATGTAAATAATAGAGATTTATATGGTGAAGGAAATTTGAACATCCTTACTATACTTTTTCAATAATTTTTGTAATTAAATTTATTTTTATGATTACATAATCTATCGATTATATCTACCATAATTCCAAAATAAAATTCAAATTTTTTTATTTAAAAAAATAAATTGCAAAATTGGAATAAAAATGGTGTAATAAATTATACTATAAATGAATGTTTTTAAATATAATTATTTTCTCATTACTTATAAATGTTATTATTGTGATGAGTATTTGTTTTTAAACATGTTCTTACTCATTCTATTTTTTAATGGCTTACAGGTTTGTGAACTTCACTTTTCACCGTCAGATGTACTCTACTTAGATTTTCTGATGATAAAACAGAAAAATAATAAGAGAATCATTGAAGTAGCAAAGTTAAGCTAAAGATGCTATTTTTCCCAATTGCCTATCATATTTATCGTCTGCGTCTAATAAAATAGAATCTCCAGGAATAAGTTTTAAAATGTTTGTACAAAAGCAGTCCATCTTCTATTGGTGACGTCACAAGTCAGCGAAATGGTCTTGTTATTTCGGTTGTGGTGGTGGTCTGACACCTAAATAGTGGCCAGTTTTCCCATAGAATTCATCCCGGATGAAACTCCTACTTTAGTAAATCTCCATGTGCTGCGTTACCTTCTCACATTAATCTATTTATTTAAAGAATGGCAAATACGTAAAAATATAATATATAAAAAATAAAGGAAGATAAGTAATGAAATATATTTCAGACCTTGTCCTGCTGATCACGTGCATTTTATATATTAGAACGAAGCAAACTATTTATGTAAAATGCCAGCATTTATACCTTTAAGACACGTAAATTATCTCAAAAACAAAACTTTCTTTAAAGTTTCGATAAAAGTTAAAATAAACAAAGCAAAATATCTTTGAACAAGCGAGTTTAAGATGTATCTACTCCAAGGTACGAGTAATCACTTTATTTTAGAATATTGACATTTCTTTTGAAAAATTTAGCATCAGGTGCAGCTCTTTGAGAAGTTTTAGATAGTAATAAACCAATTATTCTTTTTATCTTTAAATATTTTCTGTAAGAAACAAACAATAAACTGTGCCAGAAAAATTTCTTTTACCATATGCAGCAATCTAAGATGAAAATTCAAGTCTTATCCCATTTAAACAATGGCAAATTGCCAGAAGATTATTGAGTTTCAAAATCTTAAAAGTCAAAGAAAGCTAACTGTGGAATGATTTTAAAATATTGGATCTGCACGAAGAATATTCCACGAACTTTGTCTTCTATCACGCTATGTATTTTTGATGAAGAGAATCAAAAACAATTTCCCTATTGCATAAAAGTTATACAACACAAATATTGCCGAATTCAATTTAAATCCTGGAATTTTTCTAGTTTTAACACAAAAAAAAACAATAAATGGAAATTTTACTAAGCATTTTCATATTTACTAAACAGTTTTAAAGTTTAATTTGTATTATTTAAGCATTAAACTTTAAATTCTAGTAAAAAATAAAATAAAAAGATATTTTCTTAAAATAATTGAATGAATACAGAATTTCATGCTTTAGTTTTAAAGGAAAATGTTTAAAAAACAATTAATTTTACATTTGAGGAACTACTGAAATATCATTTAGAGGATGCAAATTAGAATTATTTATCTAATTTATAATTTTCAAAAGACGTATATTTAAATATGTAACATTTGCTAACCACTTACAGAATGTGATCGACTGTATTTTGGCATAAAAATATCTTAAAATAATTCTATTCTAGTTTTAAATTTTGTATTCTTTAACCAATAAATTTTTAAAGAACGATATGGGATGAGTCTAGGTGACAGCTAAGTAAGCAAGCCAAGTATTGGCTTGCTTACTTAGCTGTCACCTAGACGTACCCATGGATTCAGAAGTACTTTAAAAATACAAAAACTCTCCGAATAAATGTTCGGAATTCTGGAAGTAAAGAATATTTTTATTTGATAACATCATCTCATTACTAATTTATTAAATATAACGTATAGAACTGCTTATATACACAGTATATGTATTTCAAATTACTGTATTAGTTTAAACTTGCTAGTAAATAATTAAAATCGTTAAAAATTGTAATCCTTCTATCCCTAAAAACAAGTGATATAATTCCCTAGATTTATGAAGTACTTAAGTTTTCTATTTTTATTTTAGAAAATTTAATACAGGATTTATGCTTTTTATTTCAATTGGTGAAGAATGATTGAACAGAAAAAAGTTGTCTAAAATCAAGAATATTTAAGTAACTTTTTTATTTAATTTAAATAGTATTTAACTTTAAAGATGCCACCCAGTAAAATGATAAATACAGTTTTGTTTTTAAATTTCTGTATTATCGTTTAAAAATTTAACCAAATGTAACTTGAAACCTTTGATTAAAACATTTGCCTTATGACATTTAATTATGCAAATTGCTTAAATTTTACATTACTGTCATTTTGAAGTAAGTTGTAATGTAAATTTTCAATTTTGTGTAATTATTACAAGTGCCTGAAATTTCTCAATTTGGACTTAAATTCTAATTTATAAAATAATAATGATATATAGGTCTAATAAACTAATATTAAATATTTTTTAATGAAATATTTATTTAGGACAATTTTTAAGATGCATTCGTTTTGTCGGAATAGTGTAAACTTTTACGCAAAAGTGTACACTATCCTGACAATACCCCTAGAAAATCTAAATCATTGTTTGTTTCTACCAGTGTTTCCCAACGTAGGGCCCACGCCCCACAGGGGAGGCAATTAGATTGTAAAGGGGGCAATTAGAAAATGGACTCGTTCAGAGTTTAAGTTAACTGTATAGCCGTTGTATATGTTAGGGGGAGGGGCATAAGAATTTTAGAAAGGCTTAGGTGGGGCATAGCACAAAAAAGGTTGGGAAACACTGGTCTATACTATTTATCATTTTGTTAATAATTATTAAATTAAGCTTAATTAATTTAAAATTTATAGAAAGAGACGGTCATTTTTTAAAATAGGAACACTTGAAGCATTTTTTACGCTTATGGGCATTTAAGAACAGCCTACAAGTAAAACACAAAGCTTTTTAAAATTTGTTTCAAGCATTCGTGTTTGTTCTCTGCGCTTAAACCTGTTGTGTAAAGCTTCCTATACTCTTATCATTAACGAAACTTGCCATTTAGATAAAGAATTGTTCATCCAGGTGATGGTTTCTATTATATAAAAAGTGTTGAACTGAATTAAGTTTTTCTATGCTGTATTTTCATTTCTTCATGAAATCTCAATGGGTGGTCTGACTCGCATGAGTGGATGAATGACGGCGGCTAAAATTATTCTGATAAATTATTATTTGTATTCTTGCATACGGAGCCAATTCGAAGCTGAATCTGTATGATTTCATAAGGATTTATTATCGTGCAATTATCTAGAAACTTTAGAAGAGGGAAGGAGTTTGAGTTTTTTTTATAGTCGACCGCTGCAGATAATTTCCTAGGATTTAGTGGATGAAGATAGTTGTAACTAAATAATCAACTTATATATATATATATATGTTACAGTCAAAACCCGTTTTTAGTTAGAACGCGTTTTAACTAGTTGAAACTAGTTTATACTGAATGTCTTTGTTAAAACCCGTTTTGTCTAGTTGAAACTAGTTTATACTGAATGTCTTTGTTAAAACCCGTTTTGTCTAGTTGAAACTAGTTTATACTGAATGTCTTTGTTAAAACCCGTTTTGTCTAGTTGAAACTAGTTTATACTGAATGTCTTTGTTAAAACCCGTTTTGTCTAGTTGAAACTAGTTTATACTGAATGTCTTTGTTAAAACCCGTTTTGTCTAGTTGAAACTAGTTTATACTGAATGTCTTTGTTAAAACCCGTTTTGTCTAGTTGAAACTAGTTTATACTGAATGTCTTTGTTAAAACCCGTTTTGTCTAGTTGAAACTAGTTTATACTGAATGTCTTTGTTAAAACCCGTTTTGTCTAGTTGAAACTAGTTTATACTGAATGTCTTTGTTAAAACCCGTTTTGTCTAGTTGAAACTAGTTTATACTGAATGTCTTTGTTAAAACCCGTTTTGTCTAGTTGAAACTAGTTTATACTGAATGTCTTTGTTAAAACCCGTTTTGTCTAGTTGAAACTAGTTTATACTGAATGTCTTTGTTAAAACCCGTTTTGTCTAGTTGAAACTAGTTTATACTGAATGTCTTTGTTAAAACCCGTTTTGTCTAGTTGAAACTAGTTTATACTGAATGTCTTTGTTAAAACCCGTTTTGTCNTTAGTTTTAACTAATGTTAAAAGTTAAAACTAGTTTTATCTAAAGTCAAAACATGTACAGCAGTAAATTAACTAGACAAAACCGGTTTTGTCTAGTTAAAACTAGAATTTACTGTAGTCAAAAATGAATTTGAGTTAAAACTAGTTTTAACTAGACAAAACGGGTTTTAACAAAGACATTCAGTATAAACTAGTTTTAACTAGTTAAAACGCGTTCTAACTAAAAACGGGTTTTGACTGTAACATATATATTTATTAACTGTTTTTTGATGAATATTTATAATTTAAATCTTTATTTCTTCAACCGTTTAATATTTAATCTTTGAAAATTGAGTTTCGTTTCTGTCACTTTCTAACCAGAATTACATTGATAATTTCATTATAAATCCTTATAAATTCAATTAAATTAAGCATCATTTAATTATAAACATATGAAAATAGATAATTCTGAAATTGTATTACATAAAATTCACAAAATTTTAAGAAATAGAGCAAAATTCTTACTAAAAATCAGTTCACTTCAAAAAAATAGAGGCTGCAAGAATATATTTTGAATAGGCTAGGATTGTTATCAACTATTTAATTTTTAATTTCTAGTGTTTACTTAATTCTAATTTAATTGTAATTATTAATAGTTAAACAAATTTTAATTAAATTAAATAACGTATGAATTTAAAACTAGTTAATTAAAACATAGAATGGAATTTTCTGAATATATTAGATTGTTAAAATATAAAAATCGAAGTTGTCTGAGCTTATTACAAACGATCCTATAAATAAATAGCAGTAAATAAAATAGTATAGTTGCAATCAAGATCTAAAAACTCTGATTTTACAGTTCTGAAAATCGGATTTAATTTATCTATAAGAATGGAAGTTTAAATAAAAGAAATATAAATAATTTAATAACATTATTAAGGTTTGCAAATTAAATTGATTTTACATATATTTCATACACACGTTTAAATATGTTGTATAAATGCAACTGTAATGCTTTGTTTTCGCAACACCAGAAACCAAACAAAATCATCGAAAATAATCTGTTTATGTTCTTTCTTATTCTGTTTCTGTTCTATATCCACAACAACAGAAATTGAGCACAGAATTTCTCTCTGCCAATAAGAAATAATAATTTAAAATTTGTCGATTATCAAAGTCGGAAACGAATTCTTTTATCCTCCCCTTCAGCCATTTAGTTTGAAAACTTTAAGCTATCGTACAGTGTTTCCAGAAACTAGAAAAATGACGTCGCCAAAATATCGCTCTATAATTGGTTTAGTATATAAACGGGATGTATAACGAAACCAAAAAGTATAAATATTTTCAGCTGTCTTTTCCGTCCGGAATCCATTTAATCCGAAATTTCTAGACAGAAAGTGACGTTTCTTTTTCTGGTTTCTGAAATATTTTCTGGAAATTTGAAAGTCATTATTAACATTAACTTTATTCATTTGAAGTTCTATTCTAATTTATTTAAATGATATGTTTACATTACATATTACATAAGTTTATAAAAATTATTCATTAACTTTCTACATAAATTTTCTCTAAATTTACAAAGGAAATAAGTAAAAGTAATAGAAATGTTTATAATTTAGAATTTCTGTTTTCTATTGATGTCTATATTATTATAAAGTTATTATATTTCTTTACGCTATTTACTAGTCTATATTTGGTGTTCTCTTTCAAACATAATACTAAAATATTGTCAAGAGATATATTATAAATTATTTCGCTATAGTTAAGTATTGGTGTACGATACTAAAATAGAATTCACAAATTTCATACGATCTACACAAAATATCGTAAAGATAATAATAGGTCGATATAAATAATGTTCGTTATCTGTTTCTTCACGTTGAATAATCAATTGTATTAATTAAGTAGTATTAAATAATAAACTGCAGAAATTTCTTTCTAAATGAGGATGGTCCAGTAATCAAAACTCTTCATCCCAAGTAAAATATAGTTTAAACATTAACAGAAAAGTATAATTTAAAAACAATTATCCTGATGAATTTTCAAGACCAGCGCATTTTCCTGCCACTAGATTTTATTTAGATGATAACTGCAAATAATTTACTGCTAACAATTATGTAACTTCATTTTAAAACGATATTCTTTAATAAATTTCAAATGATTTCCTTATTATAAGTTTTAAAATCAATTTTGAATATTTTAATATAGTTTCAAATGTCAGTATAATTAATATTGCAAAGAAAAAAACATGCAATTTAGATTTAAAAATCTTCTATGATTTATAATTGTCTCTCACAATCTATAAAATTTACAAAATATTTTAAAATTACAATTAGTTTTAAGATGTGACTGGATTTCAATATATTGAATGATTTCTTACGAGAGGGTGACCGAATAAATCTTCATTTCGACACTTATTTAATCCGTTTTTTTTTTCTGCTTGAACAACAATCAATACACAAATTTTAAATTTATATCAGAGAAACCGGATTTTTACAGTCCTCATCGATTTATCCGTATATAAAATAAATTTATCTATTGTAGTTTACAGTTCTCATTACAGTTAGTAAATAATAGGACACGCATTTTAATTATAGTATAAATCAATTCGTGTGGTATTTATTGATTATAGAAGAATTTAAAATATTTGATATTTATATTTTTAAATTAAAAAACAAAATATCCAGAAAGTGACAGTTCATCTTAGGAAACAATATTAAAATGATAATATTTTTATTAATTTATCAATCTATGTTTCCATGTCTGCTCCTTATATTACTACATTAATAAAAATCCTTAATTTAATTAGACAATTAAATATAAATTGTCACTAATTTAAATTCAATTTTGCTTGTAAAACTTGAAATAAACAAAATAATTAACGATATTTTTATTTAGTTCATTGAATTCTGTCTCTCTGTCTCACTCACTCATTGATGGTTCTCTGTCTCTCTCTGTTGTTAGATCGTCAACAATTATTCATTAAATATCTTTATAATTTATATATATTTTAATGAATAAATACAAATTATAAAACGTTTCCTTATAGTAAGAATATAACAATCAATAATTAGAAAATATAATGATAATGAGAAAAAAAAATTATCAAGGTTTGGTTTTGAAAACGATATATCATTTATCATTAGCCACTTAATTTATGGAATATTTTAAGAAATACAAATATTTTATAACTTAAATAAAAATAATTAGAATAGATAACTAAACAAATTCAAAAGAATTTGCTATAGAAAATAATCGGCCCATACATTGGGTTCATTAGGGCCGATTATTTTCCTTTTCCCTTTGGGTGCCCTTTTCCTAATCACCAAAGGAATCCCAAATCCATTATTAACAAACAACAGAAAATTCATGACTTCTAGCCTATTCTGAAAATATTAAAGAAACTAATGAACGATATTTGTCAATTGTCCCATGCAACTTCGTCGTATATTGACCAAAACTTGGATTGAAAACAAGGAACATTCAATGTTTTCAAGGCCAAGTTAGCCGCAATCAGTTGCAACCAGTGCTACTGTGTGGGAACGCAGATTCCACATTAAACCATAGTTTGAAGATTGCAAAATGCACGATGCCCCCCTTTTATGGCTTGTATTCTCTTTTTCTATAGGCTACGGGCATCTCTGTCAACAATGGAAACAAATTTACTTAAAATTAAACTAATAAAGTTAGTCTCGCAATTTATTTCCAAAACAATATAAAATATAAATTATAAAACTTCTCTTATGAATTGTCCTAACTCTGTACACATATCAAATAGACTATAAAATATTTGGTTGTGTGGATGGCTGAAGAGGTAAAGACCGGTGCCATTGAGAGCTTATACGAGGCCCGGAGTATAGCGAGTCTTTTTTGCAAATGTTTTTTTGAACAAATGAAATACAGTACTTAAGATGTTTATTTATTAATAAAAATCAGTCTTAAAGATGCTATTTTTTGTTAATAAAAATAATTTACAAGATCAGAACCGCTACGATCTCTCTCGATGGCCTCGGTTAAGGTGTCGGTCTACCCCTCCGAAACACTCGAAATTCCAGAATTTTTGGAGATGCCTTCCCAAATATGTCGGGCCCCATCCTTCACCACCCTGCCGCTTCAATTGTGGGCCTGGCCAAGCCCACAGTGGGTATGAGAAAAAGACCTTCTTAACGCCCATAGCGCGGAAAGTATAGGAATTAGGAATAAAATAATCTATATAAGATTAAATAGAATTGAATGTTATTAACAATACTGTACTATAATTACAATCTCGAAATTTATTATTTCTTTTATAAAGATTTTTAATTCTATACAAATCAGTTTATGAATAAAATCATATTCGATAAATAATTAGTTGAAATATTTTTATTAATTTGTAATACTAATTGACAGGAGAAGAATGGAAACATACCTTCAGATTTACAATTATAAAGGCATTGTCTAACGACTATTCCTTTGTTGACGTATTTCTATAGAAAATATAAGAAATATATATGATTTTAATAAGAAAGAAATTATAAATAGAAAGAAACTCACCAAACAAACTTCATCTGGGCTATCACATTCTTTTAAATTGGACTCATTATAATGGTTGCACGGAATTAATGAACCTGTTTGGCTGCGAGTGTAGGTTCCGCACCGATAGCATTTGAGGCACCATGTTCTTGTGACTGGAAAAAGTTGTAAATTGTGATCAATATCCTGCTTAATGAAAATCTCCTAGTATTACTTCCGCTCAATATTTTCATTATAAAACGAATATCGATATACCAGTACGAAAAATTGCGTTGGACTCTCTTCTTAGCTCCAGTAAAATACAAATTATTAATTTTTTTTTTTTGCAAAACTTTCTGACTAAAATATTATAATTAAAATTAGATACGGGTTCTACAATAAATAATTAGTATAGAATTAATAATAAATTTTATAATTAGTCATTTAATGATTAAATAGAGCTAATTGTTGCTTATGAAGAGTTTTCAACATAAAATGTTTAAAAGTAATTAATAGTAATGTTATAATTATTTTAATATTAAAATGATGATATGTATTCTCAATTAAACTGTTTTATTTTAGGCTTAGATATATATATATATATCTAAGCCTAATTATTGATATAATATATATATATATATATATATATATATTATATCAATAATTAGGCTTAGATATATATATATATATCTAAGCCTAAAATAAAACAGTTTAATTGAGAATACATATCATCATTTTAATATTAAAATAATTATAACATTACTATTAATTACTTTTAAACATTTTATGTTGAAAACTCTTCATAAGCAACAATTAGCTCTATTTAATCATTAAATGACTAATTATAAAATTTATTATTAATTCTATACTAATTATTTATTGTAGAACCCGTATCTAATTTTAATTATAATATTTTAGTCAGAAAGTTTTGCAAAAAAAAAAAATTAATAATTTGTATTTTACTGGAGCTAAGAAGAGAGTCCAACGCAATTTTTCGTACTGGTATATCGATATTCGTTTTATAATGAAAATATTGAGCGGAAGTAATACTAGGAGATTTTCATTAAGCAGGATATTGATCACAATTTACAACTTTTTCCAGTCACAAGAACATGGTGCCTCAAATGCTATCGGTGCGGAACCTACACTCGCAGCCAAACAGGTTCATTAATTCCGTGCAACCATTATAATGAGTCCAATTTAAAAGAATGTGATAGCCCAGATGAAGTTTGTTTGGTGAGTTTCTTTCTATTTATAATTTCTTTCTTATTAAAATCATATATATTTCTTATATTTTCTATAGAAATACGTCAACAANAATCTAAATTAAATATAGCTGCTGATTTTAACGTCATTTAATATGCTTTAAATTAAGATTTAATTGAAAAATTTGGTGCGTGCTTCCACTATGAAAAGAAGCAATTCATCAAAATTATTTAACGAGTGCTTAACATTAAATTGAAATTATTCTAATTAACGCCTCAAGAACAGTGATATCTGCAGAAACTTTGTATTTTTGTAACTAAAAGTGGATATCCAGCTATTGATAATCGATAAACTAATATAAGATTATTGGAAACTATTCACATCTATTTTATTTTGCCTTTAATCTGATGCAGTTAATTGATGTATTAAGTTAGCTTATGCATTGTAATTCTCACTTAATGGTTACAGATTTGGTCTATATATACTTATTAAACATGTATTGTTAATTGGAAACATTAAGTAATGGAATTTTGATAATATTGGATTGAACTAGCCTATCTGTAATGTCTTTCGAGTGTTCAAATATTGAGTCTAACTTATTCTTTAGAGAGAGCCGGAGTAAAGTTAGAAATGGCAATGTTAAAGACCCCCCAAAAATCGTATTCTATTAAAAATATTTCAAACTATTTTAGAGTTGTATTCGTGTGAATAAGTTCAGCTGTTTCGCAGAAGTTGCGTGAAGTTATCATAACACACAAAATGCAAGATGCTCGAGCATCAAAGGTCACAGTACAAACAAAACAGCTCATTTATATTTAGATAACATCTGCTTCGAAGAAGTAGAAGTCAGCTATAACAAAACAATATCAATTATTACTTACTGAAATTTAATTGAATATAAGTTACCTCTAATTTAGTATTTTCTACTTTAATTAATTGAAATTAGTTTCGCAAACTTTCAATTTTGTTGAAAGCTTTCTATTATGAATTAGATACATTATAAATGGCAATTTGTAAAGACTAAACGGCTTCTAAGATCACTTCAACGATTTCGTTTAATGAAATGATTTATAAATGAAAATAAAAGTAAATTATACGATTTTATAACTTTAAAAGAATTTAAAATGTTTCATTATTTCTTAAAGAATATTTCAAAGACAATGCAGAATTTATCTTTAACATTGCATTGATTAGTCTTTACAGACATACAGACTTACAGATTCAAAATTGAATCTTTGAAATCCACGTTAAATTTAATCTTTTATTATTATAGAAAGTAGCAATTTTAGGTTCCCAAAAGCCTTAAAAATGTCCTTTAAAACAAAATATATACAGAATTATTTTCAGTAAGAATTTAATACAGAAAATTTATAGGAAACATAATTTAAATCGAAAAAATTTATTTTAAAATGCTATATTTTATAGTTGAAATTATATATTATTTTATAAATTATTAAGACATTTTTATGACATGTAAAACATAAAATATATTGAGAATAATGCATATAATATATATACGGTATACTAATATAAAATGTATTATATATATTATAAACAATAGTTTTTAAATTAAATAAATTATTTTTTCTTGTTTAAAATACAAACTTTTTATATTGTTTCTACTAAACAATTAATTTATTTTCTTTGTATCCAATAGCATTTTTTTCTCATTCATGTTTTCTAAAATTGAAAAATTCTTTATCGTTGAAGTTCACGACATTCCACGTTAGAAGACTTACTTTTTACAATTTCGTATCAAAAAATGTTTTATATATATATAATATATAGGCCTATATATATATACACAAGAAAGTAAAGTCTCGAAGGATAGCAATGGGATAGCATTCCCATTTATCTAGACCAATTGCTTTACTCCAGAGATTCTAGTCAAACTTAAGATAACCATTTTTTAATATTATAATATGAAGTTATCAAAAAGAAAAAAATAATCAGAAATTCGAATTAAATTTAAACTATTTTATATAGATTATTTACATTAATTTATTTTATTTTAATTCGTATATAGGAAGTACAAGTTTGAGAGAGTCTAGATAATCTCCATTACAATAAAATGCTACATTTAAATAAAATTAATAAATAGAAAATAAATCGAAATTTGTTTCATTAATTTTTTTTTAATTTACAGGTAAATAATTGATGATTATTATTATATTTTTTTTTACGAAAAAATAATCAAAAATAATTATTTAACTGCAGCATTAAAAATATACTTTGCACTAAGCATGTCAAAATGTAAATAGGTCTAATTCTTCTTAACGAGGGGATAAAAGAATAAAGAAATGAAATGTATTTTACTTGTCACTATCAAAAACTTAAAGATAATTCTAAACTTTTCAAATTCCATCAAACTAATGCGATAATGATTTTATTCAAAACAAAAATATGTTACATAAAAAAAGCATAGATACGTCGCTAGAATTTTTCAAAAAATAAAAATTCAAACTTTAAAATAAAAACTTGTTTAATTTTTATACATTAATATTAAATTATTAATATCAGTTTAGAAAAATAAAATACAAATTCTTTTAACCTCACTAATTAGTTGAAGAAATTTCAAATTAGACGGTTATACTTTTATTAACAAGATAGATATTTTCGTGATATTAATAACAAGCATCTGCAGGGCTCTTAATTTTTTTTTTGTTTTTTATAATTGCAGCTTTTTAAATTGAGAATCCCAAAGGACAAATTATAGAAGATTGGAACATTCTTTAAGTTCATAATTGACTTCAAAGAAGAAAATTACTTTAAAAACATCACTCTAAAGTTGACCGTTTAACCTTGTTACATTTTAAGAATAAATTATAAAGAAATTATGTTCGTCGTTTGAACGAAGCAAAGATTTATTTTTAATATTATTATAGAGATTTAACATTCTAATAAATTTTTTATTACGTGAAATTTATAAAAAAATATCTTTGTGATGAATAAACTTTAAGTAAATAAACAAGATATTTAAGTAAGCATTATAAAAAAATATAAAATATACAGCTTAGTATTAAAGACGTCCTAGTGTGACTGGTGTAGAATTTGTTTTAATTTAAACTGAAATTCTAATGGGAATAGTCAGATTGGAAGAAGATTTATCGATTTACATATTCAAAGATCTATTTCAAAACCCATTAAAAAATGAATAATAAAATTAAATTAACAAAAGCAAAAACTTTTATTTTATAACCTGGGAGAAAAAAATAATAAATTTTTACTATTAAATTCGTAATTATTTTATTAGTTATTTATTTTTTTATTTTTTAATTTAATATTAAATAAGATAGCAAATAGGCCTGAGTAATAAAGATAAACATTAAAATAAAAGGTTGGTTACTTTAAAATATAGTTATTAGCTTATCCTTGTTGTGTTTATCACGAAGTGTCAAGAGAAGTTTGACGTCGAGATTTTAAGGTAGTTTATAGTTTCCGCGGGATCCTAGAGCTAAAATTTGGTGAAGAAATGGTTTAAAAGTGTATAAAGAACATACAGAAGAACAGACAGACGTTCTATTTTATGTATGTAGATTAGAAAATTTAGCCTAGATTTCTTCTCAAATTATTTGAAACGGTTTTTCAAGTGTTATTGTTATCTTCTCTAACATAGACAGTCATTTTTTGTCGTGCAGAGTAATGTTAAAAAGGGATAAAACATCACAGAAAGACATTTAAAACAAGCCAACACTGCCATTCATCACTTTCTCGCTTAATCACCTTTTTACAAAGGAAGATGTCTTCCTAATTTCCACCAACAGGCGTCGAAGAGAGCTTGTCTCATTTACATACCGATCTACGAAAACTTTTAATTACAATGGAGTATCGATCCACTAGTCGATCTACCTGACTATAAACTATAATATAGAACATTTTTGCTGAAAATGTAACAATTTGTAAAAATTGACTTACTAAAACATCAAAACACATTAAATATTTTGATCTTGGGTTAAAAAATTGCCGAAAATTGCTTTAAATTGTACTTTTATTTATATAAGTAACTAAAGATGAAGCAACATTTTATATTCTTTAAAAATATTACGTATTACTTTCACGAATTTATACGTGAAGTATTAAATATTAGACAAACATTGTAGCAAAAATGGCAATAAATTAATTAAGAAAGCTATTTATAATAATTTTTAGGGCGTTTAAGCTGCATAAAACGATAGAAGTATTAAGTCGGTGTCACGGAAATCTTTGATATTCAGTAGCGCAGCAAGCGAGCATGAATGAGTCATTCGTTATATTTTAGCTTAATATAGGAAACATTGAGAGCTCCACCCTTACTAGTTCCTCTCTCTTTAAAATTTCTAACTTATCGATAACAATATCATTAATTATAACTCGATCTATATATATTTATGTATATTATATGAAAGTTTCATTTTGATACTTAAAATTTGAAAGGAATTTAAATTGCGAGGTTAAATTCGTGTTTTAAAAACTAAATAAAGTTAATTGCTAATAATGATCAAGTCGTGTAATTTATTCCTGGACTTCAGCCAGCTCTTTAGTGTTTAGATACAGTATGACGATCAAACCAAGCGCGACAGATATTCTAAGATTCTTATAACTGGAAGCGATGCATTCTTAATGATGAATTGAAGTTCAGAATTTCTACTTTGCTATGAAAATTTAAATAAGAGGCAGAAGGCTACATTAATCATTCTTCTGTAATAATATACTTCTTATACTCATCTTAAGTCTTCTAGAATTCAAATAAATCTTTTGTATAATGTACGACTTATATACTTAATTTAATTAATTAATATTAATATTATAATATTTATACTTGATTATAATAAAGCTAATTTTTTATTTATTATATAAGGTTTGTATAAAATAAATTAATTTAACTTTGTTTAAAAAGCTTAAATATTATAAGATTGTATTGTTTATATAAGGGGGTTTAATCTAAAATTATTTTGCTTAATTAACGAAATAGAGAAATTAATTTAGATTAAAAAGAAATAATTTTATTTATACTTTACATAATATTCCCATTAAGAAATTTTAATTAATTTTGTTAATATTTAAAAATATTTTATTTAATTTTATATATATTTAATCTTCGAACAAGTCAGATTCATACAAGGTTAATTTGCAATTTTAATCAAGATAATTTCTGCTTTTATTGCGATTTTACTTGTGCCTAAAATGCGATTTTGTAAGGAAAGTATTCTGATTTTGAATGATTTGACGTATATTTGGTCGGCAAATATTCTACAGCCTAACTCTTCTATATTTGATGCCACAGATGTGGATTACAAGGAAACGTCAGCTGCAACTGTCGGATTTCTTTAGTTTTCTATTAAACTCTTTCTTATTTTGTCTCGGAAGATGTGAAAATAAATTTAGAGTGATATACATGGATGCAAAATAATATCGAAATCATAACTTATTGAAGTACTACACGGCAGATGCGATATTTACTTATTGTCATCACCATATACACGCATCTTTGTCACGTTTTTTGCATTTTTTATGGGGGGGATGGCGTATTAGAAAGGCGCAAACAATTCTTACATATCTTGTTTCATATCCGAAAGTATCGATTTTCGCAACAATAATGATTTTTTTTTCTTAAGGCTCAACTCGAATGCTATGGTTCTACAAATATCTATTTTTTTGTTCTCTGTAATTTTATTTCGTCCACAACAATAAAACTAACTGATGGCACACAGCTGTGAATGTTTGAAACTAGGCAGAGATATTGGAAAGCGAGTGCCTCATGGGCGTGGTCCAATGGTGTTTACTGAATTTTCTAGCTGAACAGTTATTTTTCAAAGCTATATTCACCATAACCTGCAGCTACGAGAAAAGTTTTTCGAGTTAAACGCTTAAATCCGACACCAGAAGTTGTTATTTAAAAGAAAAATCCTACTACAGCTGTACACTTTTATTACTTCCTTCTAAACCAGTTTTATTAATTATTTAAAGTTATGATAAATTAATTTTACGCACGCAGCATAAAAGTGTATTTACGTATTTTTTCTCCTCTTCCTGTTTCTGTTGCTGCTATGACTTATATAAATCTTTTATCTTATTATAAATAGAAAATATTTTAAAATATTTTATTTTTACTATAAATCAATAAAATTATAAATAAACTAGAAAGCAAGTATAATAAAACATATTTCTTTTCCGAGGGGGGGGAAATCGAATTGGAAAGTGTTTGGCTCACGCAAAAGTTATCTAACTTCTGTGAAATTATAGCATTTTTATTTCTAAAGAATTTTCCGGAAGAAACTGTACTTTACTTCTCAATGAAAAAAAAATTGTCGTTATTTAATTTTATTGGATAAAATACACCGGTGGAGAAAATTCGGTTTGTGTCTTCTCATCGATTGAGCACTTAAGACGTCTGTTTCAACAGATTAATGTAATTCCTATACTTAATATTAGTTTTCTTGTAAGAGGAATAAAATACGATCGAGAAAATTTCTTTTAAACCAGTTTTGGTATTAAAAAATGATGAACATTTCTCATAATTTTCTAACTGAAAGGTTCTTCTTACTAACTCATCCTGGATTATGATGCTAAATTACAGTTTGTATAAAAAGGTTTTAATTTATTATCATTTAAAATATTATTCAAATTTATTTTAAATTATCTTAATTACGTCATTGTTCAACGAATTATTATTTGTTTTTAAAGAAAATGCAAGTTATTAAATAACTGTAATGAAAATTGTACACATACTATGAATAAAGTAAATTACGGATTAATTTTTTTTATAAGCAATAAAAAATATATATATACTGTTAAATAAAATTAGAGAAATGTCTAATTAACACTAAATTTATTTTTAAAATTCTGCATTTTTTTTTTGAAGTAAGCAATTTAAGCTCAACACGAAGTGGCTCAAAAGTCAGTTAACCATTATAAAAATTAAGTTTCTATCATATTGAAATGAAAATTATTAAGTATCACGCTTTCATTCATTTTATAAAGTTTCTGGAATGCACAAAAAGCGTGGTTAACTAATTTTTGAGCTTCCTTGTATGTAAATTTTTATATAAGTCAACGAAAAATAAAATTCTTTATAAAAACATATTTGAAGTTATTGTTAAACTATTAGCCAATCGTCGACTTATTTGTTGATGAACCCAATTTTCGACTTTCTTTATAAATCAACATTTAAACGAAGACAATTTAAAACCGAATGTTTGCTTTGTTTTTCAGAACTCAACACGTGGAAGTAATTACCTAAGCAGATTTTTAAAACTGTAAAGATGAAAATTAAAAAAAATAAAATAAAAAATAAAGACCAACGTAAGAGGAACTTCATTTTAATTGAATCAGTATTAAAATTTGTTCTTTCTTGAATAATAATCGTGTATTTATTTATTCTTTCGGAAACTGGGAAGCGTTTTTCAGAGAATTAGCGAGGAATTTAGCAATTTATGGCTTCCGGAAGTTTGCCATATAATCAAGTTTCTATCTAATAACAATTTTTAGAAGCCGCAATCATTACTTGCCAGCTTTAAAAATGTTCGTCTAGATCCACTTTTGGCAGAAAACGTCCGATAAAAATCAATTGTAGATGAGCCGAAGACGTTACTTCTTCAATCAATGACACTTATCGATAATTGTTTGCCTAGATGGATTCGAAGGAAACAAGAGATACGAAAAGAATCTAAGGAAAAAAAAAAGAAATTATGTGGAATTGGAGGTCACTAATTGCTGATAGCTGCAGACGAAAAACAGAAATTTAATCCGCCAGCATCCTTTAGTTAATTGAATCTGTTCGTCTATTTAATTTCTCGGTTTCTATTTGAAGATATTGATGAAAGTAGAAAGTTTTATAGCGATTGGACGCTTAACAGAATAATGATAATGCAAATGAAATCCAAGTAAGTAAAAATAAAAACAATGTAATCGATTGTTCAGACAATAGAGATGAATCGCCAAGTTCTACAGCTTATATAATTGAAGAAAAGACAACTTTAACCATAAAAGCTATACACAGTTGAACCGAATTGTGTATCATTTTATTGACAGAAAGTATAATTAAATCAGTTAATTTCTTTCTTTATAAATCTATTTTTAACAAATAAATTCGAATAATTAAATCTTTATACTGTCCTATATAATTAACTCTACAAATACAGTGTAATTTTCTAAGAATAAATCTTCTGTAATGGTTTTTTTTAACCATACATTGCAAGGTAAATATAGGCAACATTCAACTCTTAAAGATAAAATAAATGCATTAATAAAATACCAAAGGTTAAAATTAAAGCATTTTATTGAATTATATCACATATTAAGTTCTGTTTATGAAAAGAAATAAACATTTATATTATATAAATGTCATTATACTGTCAATAGAATAGTTTATTGTGGTAACAAGAATTAATTTTTAATCTGAGACTTATTAGGAAAATTAGAAAAGGATTTTACTTGCCGTTTATAAATAGTTTCCGATATTTAAGCATGTTTCTAATTTTGATTTAATTAATATTTGTATATTAACTTAATAAAAATAATTCAAATTTAATTCTAATTAGTCTTTTAGACGTTAGTACCGAATCGATTTTTCGTCACATTTATTTTAACGGTTGTTTATGAATTTAAAAGTAGATTTGCACGTAAAAATTCAGAAAAAAATATATTTAATTACATCTTATAAATGTATTTTTTAATTCAATAATTTATTTATACATTGAACTAAATACTGGTAATATTATTTTTAAATATTAAGTGGTCGTAATTAATTGAAAACTCGCTTGATACATATGTAAATACAATATAACATTGCAAATTAATTAAAATTTGAACAAAATTCTATTAAAAAAGTAAGAAATTACTTGGTGGAAACGGTAAAATTATTCGCTTCCCATAAAAATCAACTGACTTCAGAATCCTACTTTTTACTAGACTAAAGTTATACGATGTTGAAAGCTGGCCAAGATTGTGAAGGTTTTTTTAAGGTTTACTTTAAGGAAAAAATATTCTACAAGAAAATAGAAAAATATAACTAAACATTTGAAAATTCTGTATAAAGTTATTATATATTAATTTAATATAAATTAGTTTACACACTTTTTTAATATTGATTTTAATACATTTAATATATAAAACAATTTTTATATTGCAAGAGGTAGAGGATACCGCTTACAGTTTGTTAAATTGTCTTGTGTAAAATTTAATAAAATAATAAATAAACTAATTCTATAAATATAATTTCAATTTAAGGCTGTATATATTTTCTTATCATTTTAATTAAAATGAAATTCTAATACAATTCCTTGCTATTCTTTATGCATACCGTACAGTATTTCTTGTATGTTGTATACAGTTATACAGGTATCTTGATTTAGTGTATGATCCGGTGAGTCCTTCCAGAGTTTACTGTATCGTTAGTTCCTTGTAAATATACAGCGGGTTCTCGATATAGTGTACTTTTAAATAGCGTCAGTGAATACTTGTGAACTGTTCTTTCCCATAAATATTAAATAGAGTACTGTTCATTATCGGTAAATTAGTAAATTCTCTATTTTTTATTGTAAGCTTTATTGTATTTCACACTTTCAAACTCATTACTTCGTGTAATTGTTACTTTTAGGGATGCTTTTGTTTAACACAACACTCGATTTAATGCCAATTTTAGAGGCAAACAAATGGTGCTAAATTGAAGTTCACTTCTATATAATTTAACATTAAAAATTATTGATTTATATATTATTTTAAAATAAAAATGTATAAAGAATTTTATGAAAAAGTTTTTCTAAAGTTTTGTTGATTATGTCAAAAATTGCTATAATAATATTGCTGTAAAACCGTTTTCCATGTATTATATTTAGTGGGTGGGTTCTAAATTGAATATGTAGATTAATTTAAGAAGATAAAGTAGAATGTAACAAAAATTGAATAGTGTGCGGTTTCTTGTTCAGGATTTAAGAGATCAACTTGTTTTTCTTGTCGTTCAGTATAAGGTTATGAAAAGAAAACATCTCAAAGTTTGTCTCCGTTGGTTATTATTACCTCACTAGGCAAACTCTGAATAATAATAATACATAAAAGTATTTATTTATTCTTTCGGAAACTGGGAAGCGTTTTTCAGAGAATTAGCGAGGAATTTAGCAATTTATGGCTTCCGGAAGTTTGCCATATAATCAAGTTTCTATCTAATAACAATTTTTAGAAGCCGCAATCATTACTTGCCAGCTTTAAAAATGTTCGTCTAGATCCACTTTTGGCAGAAAACGTCCGATAAAAATCAATTGTAGATGAGCCGAAGACGTTACTTCTTCAATCAATGACACTTATCGATAATTGTTTGCCTAGATGGATTCGAAGGAAACAAGAGATACGAAAAGAATCTAAGGAAAAAAAAAAGAAATTATGTGGAATTGGAGGTCACTAATTGCTGATAGCTGCAGACGAAAAACAGAAATTTAATCCGCCAGCATCCTTTAGTTAATTGAATCTGTTCGTCTATTTAATTTCTCGGTTTCTATTTGAAGATATTGATGAAAGTAGAAAGTTTTATAGCGATTGGACGCTTAACAGAATAATGATAATGCAAATGAAATCCAAGTAAGTAAAAATAAAAACAATGTAATCGATTGTTCAGACAATAGAGATGAATCGCCAAGTTCTACAGCTTATATAATTGAAGAAAAGACAACTTTAACCATAAAAGCTATACACAGTTGAACCGAATTGTGTATCATTTTATTGACAGAAAGTATAATTAAATCAGTTAATTTCTTTCTTTATAAATCTATTTTTAACAAATAAATTCGAATAATTAAATCTTTATACTGTCCTATATAATTAACTCTACAAATACAGTGTAATTTTCTAAGAATAAATCTTCTGTAATGGTTTTTTTTAACCATACATTGCAAGGTAAATATAGGCAACATTCAACTCTTAAAGATAAAATAAATGCATTAATAAAATACCAAAGGTTAAAATTAAAGCATTTTATTGAATTATATCACATATTAAGTTCTGTTTATGAAAAGAAATAAACATTTATATTATATAAATGTCATTATACTGTCAATAGAATAGTTTATTGTGGTAACAAGAATTAATTTTTAATCTGAGACTTATTAGGAAAATTAGAAAAGGATTTTACTTGCCGTTTATAAATAGTTTCCGATATTTAAGCATGTTTCTAATTTTGATTTAATTAATATTTGTATATTAACTTAATAAAAATAATTCAAATTTAATTCTAATTAGTCTTTTAGACGTTAGTACCGAATCGATTTTTCGTCNAAAAATCATGATAATTAGAAATAAGTTTAATACATATTGAAAACAAAGTTTACTTAAGTAAAAAAATATAATAAAACAAGGATATTTTACCAAACTTACAGCGAGAAAAAGAAGAAACATTCTAATTTTAATTCAGAAATATAATGTGTAAAAGGGTGTTAAATCCGAATTAATGCAGTAGAAAATGCAATAATAAAATATATCTTTACGTTTTATTGTGTTCAATATCTCAGAAAAGTCCTGATATCAAAGTGGAACGACACGAAGCGAAACACGTCGTGATGACTTGTCACAATCTTTTCTTCAAACGAAACTAAGTTTCTTTATTAGTGAATGTCACTACCGATTCAAAATTTATAAGAAAAAAAAGAGGAAAAATACAATTTTTTAAGATGGAGTTTTGCATAAAAGTAGCATAAAAATTGTACTGTAAATTAATTAATGTTAAGCTGCATCGCTGTTTAGTCTAGATGCAGAAATAAGCTTATAGAAGAGTACCATTATGAAAGTAAAAGGATCAATATGAAAAAAGGTGAAACTAAAAAGAAATTAACCACTAATGGACACTAATGTTTTACTTTATCATTTTTATCATTACTTTTTTTTTTAATCTGAAGTGCTATAGTACGAAGTTTGAATGAGTCTTTGAATATGGTTAGTTTCCTTATTGCTACTGTTAAATGATATTTTTTGAACTAATCCTTTTTATGTAAAATTTCAACATGTGAGAGTATTTAATGATTCAGTTGGAAACTGCAGATATATTGCTTTTTCTATTACGTTTCGTTGATTATAAATTTTATAACTATCATAAAAGACACCATAATCATTTATATAAATTATAATCACAGTAACATAACCGTAAATCATATAATTCATTCATATATATATATATAAACTTAATGAAATTTTACATTTATATCTGAGCTAAATATAATCATAACTTAATGAAGTTATATTATTACAGTTTTATTTTTTTTAATTAATTATACGATTTAAACAATAGAATGAATTTCATTTCACTATTTTCTTGACAGAGATGAGATTCCTCGAATTTAGTTTCTAAGTAAAAAGCATAATATAAAAGTGATATAATTGAAAAAAAAATATATTTTTGTATGCTTTATTAATTTTATTCATATAATTTTATAGTTTTTAGAAAGAGGTGAAATCTATTTAACCAGGATTTTTTACTCTTGGAAGTAAAAGGACTTTTAATCATATTCAGAGTGGATTCGGCCAGGTTCACAATGCGGTAATCACAATCAGACATTCATATAGAATGTTTTTAGACAACAATTAACCTAAAAATATGCTATATCTTATTATAATAATTTATAACTAAACTATTTTACATATTTGGCTATTTAGTTTTTTCTTAATATCAATCATTTGTCGGCTTCATAGCCAAGACGATAATCGCCGTTCTGGAGGATTCTGGTTCGGCTGTCCCCAACATGTGAATCCTTGTACTTCCCATTATGAATCCACATAACAAATGAAGACAAATTTATACAAATTTTAAAATTGCAGTTTTATCGCTTCTAGCAATAATTCCGAAGCAAAGTATAATTTGAAACCGATGCGTACAAAACTATTTAAAAATCTTATTAATGGCC
Organism: Centruroides sculpturatus; assembly: GCF_000671375.1. NCBI lineage: Eukaryota > Metazoa > Arthropoda > Arachnida > Scorpiones > Buthidae > Centruroides > Centruroides sculpturatus. The sequence continues at coordinate 1,534,403 of NW_019384490.1, forward strand.
AGAACTCTTAAGAAAATATTCTATAGAAAATTATTAATAGAGCCACTAAAGTTTTAACGATAGATTAGTTTTAGTAGATTATAAAAGACGGAAAAATATTTGCTTAGAACTTCAGCAAATTCATCAAAGGTTTAATGGTTATATATAAAGAAACTACAATAATTCTCTTTGGTTAACCGATACTTATTATCACAAATAACCTAAAGGAATTCGCCACAAAAATTGTATAGTGTTCCTGAAACAGATAGATGACATTCGTTATTCATGTACGACATGAAAGAATAGCGATATTCACTCTTCAATGCAAGTAAATTAATACTTTTCAAAGTATTCGAAGGCGATTTACGGATTGATTCGGTTGAATGATTTACTATAGTAAGTAGAAAATATGATAAATATTTTGGGAAAGAATTGATAAAATTTTTAAACAATTTTGTCAGATTTAAATAGAATAGCATTTTGATTACTTAAAAGATTATTCCTACAAAAATAATTTTTCAAACAAATTCAAGATATTTCACACAATATTTATTGTTTACTTATTGCTAAAGTTGAAATTTCAAAAATTTTTGAGATAGTAAAATAAGAAAAGAAGAATTTTTTTTTTTTANCTCCTTCCTTATCCTCATAATTGAAGCGTGCAATACCATAATGTTGTAAATGCCATTTTTTTCTCTAAATACATTTTATTGAAGAATTGAATTCTAAACGCAAACGCAAAAATATTACGGAGGTATTGGCACTGTAAGTGGATGTATTTTGAATTTATGTAAAGCTATAACGTTTAAAGCGTCAGAGTGCAAGGCATTTGACTTTTAATGTTTAAAATGTTACAGCTTATATTTACATCACTTTGATATACAGTATAAGAGAATTTGTAACCTAGTGAGTTTTTACCATTTTATTGTAAAATTGAAATTATCCGTTTTATTTATTGAAAATGGATAATGTCAATAAAATCTTTAAATCCTTATTGAATTTCTACGACATGACACTATAGGGTCATCATATTTTTCATGGTGCTATCAAAGTATAAAAAACAGGTGTCTGTATGTTAATACTAAGGAGAAATACAGGAAGTAGAATGATGTTATGGGATAAGGCATCGCGAGACATAAACGATCTGACAACGGGGGTGTCTCTCGGAGGAAATTGATCCTCATTTAGTTGCTATATACGAGGAGAAAATCCGGAAACCTCGCAGGATGGTGAAGGCGAGAACCCTCGACCACCTACCAATATTTACCGATTTAATCCATTCGGCCACTGGTGATAATTTAGTGTTAATATTTATAGGTTGTTCTTGTTTTTTATGGAAACCAAATGATAATACACCGTAACACGATAACCAATTTGTTTACAGTTTCAGAGAGTCAAATATTAAGATTATTTGTGTATAATGTACTGTACAGTACGGAAATGTGTTTGAAGCAACCTATATAAATACAGGATACTTCAAAAACTAGCATTTCAAGGAACTATCATTTTTAATAGAAACAGAATTGATAATTATTGTAAGATAACCTAACAAATGTTTATTTACAGTTTCAGAATTAAATTTTTAACACTGTTTTTTACATAATTTCAAAACTTTTTGACGTAGCTAGTATAATATTCCAGTTAATGAAAGTAATTACTACAATTTCTATACTTTTAGTAAATTTTTTAACCTTATTTATTTAATAAAATTGTTATAAATTATTGATCCGTTCTTATAAATATGTAAAAAGCAAGAAGAAATGCAAGTAATTTTATTATAAGAGTCAATTTATTAATAATAAGTCTATTAATATACAGTATAATACTTGTTAGTTGCAGATTCAATGCAGCTAAATTTATATTTACATTTATAATTTATATATACAATATACAGTATTAATATTTATATATAATGTAAATAGTTGCTATTGTGTGTTTAAATTACAGAATATAAACTTATTGCACGTAATCAAACTCTATAAATTTTATTTATACTGTCTGATTACATGAAGTGAAATGATGCCAATTTTTTAAATTCTCAATTTTGAAGAAAAATACACTAAAGACTGATTAGATTCGAAAGATATGAAGACAAATAATGTGATGTACAGTACAGTAAAATGTATTTAGATCTCGCTAATTTATTAAAGGCGTAACCGAAAAATGAACTGCAATTATTAGATCTTTAATCAAGAAAACATTGAGTTAAATGTATATTTAAAATTTTTGTTTCTAATTTTTGATTGAAAGGAGATAAAGATGGCCGATTTTCGTATACTGTATATCAAATGTATGTTCATTAGGATCGAAAAGCAATAAATTGAGATTTAATACGCAGTTAAACCTGTGAACAACGGCCATTGATAGAAACATAAAAATAGTGTTGTTTGGAAGTTATTTTGCATGCATTTTTTAAAGAAAAATGGCTGGAAAAAAATCACTTTGTTTGGAGGTGCTGTTCGACTTTTTACGGGTAATGCTGTATAAGCGATAGAAAATTATTTTATCGTGTAAACAGCCTCACAGTAAAAGATTCTGTATTCCAAGATGACAATTCGATCGTAGCAAAGTCTTCGTGGCATTAGGGGCAATTCGTTTCTCATTCTTCATTCGCTAAAGAACCGATTCTATGTCCAGTCAATAAAGGATTGACCAATTTAAAGTTAAAATTAGATAAATATCTGATCTCAGTTTTACACTGATGCTTATTAAATACTGTTACACACGAAATAAATCCATTTTAATCAAATTAGCTCTTACCTTGTATATAATGTAAATTCTGATTTGCAATAACCTTAATGTTAATATATAGTATAAACGAAATTATTTCGAATAAAATAGATGGCTACTAATATGAATTTTATGTAACATACTGCTATAAATTCACCATGTTAATAAATATAAGACTATGTGAAAAAGTAATTTTTTATAGTTATACTTATTCAGAATTTAATTGAATTTTCCAGAAACTGAAAAGGGATTGGATGGAATAAGACAACATAAACTTGAGCGATCTTCTAAGAGGATGCCTCCTAGGAGGACTTTATAACGGAAACCTATAAGGGAAATCGACCCCTATTTAAGTGTTGGACAGGTGAAGAAAATTGGAAGTTGTGATGAGGAGGGAACCAGTAACCAACTACCGGTACTCATTGGTTTAATCCACTCGGTTACTGGAAACTTAAAATGATATCTGATCTGCTCCTGCTCCTTCCTTATCCTCATAATTGAAGCGTGCAATACCATAATGTTGTAAATGCCATTTTTTTCTCTAAATACATTTTATTGAAGAATTGAATTCTAAACGCAAACGCAAAAATATTACGGAGGTATTGGCACTGTAAGTGGATGTATTTTGAATTTATGTAAAGCTATAACGTTTAAAGCGTCAGAGTGCAAGGCATTTGACTTTTAATGTTTAAAATGTTACAGCTTATATTTACATCACTTTGATATACAGTATAAGAGAATTTGTAACCTAGTGAGTTTTTACCATTTTATTGTAAAATTGAAATGAATTCATTCACTAGAAAAAGTGTTTTTTGCCTCTCTTGAAAAGTGTTTTTTTGGCATTTACAACATTATGACATTGTATACTTCATATATCAATCTGTGAGCATCTGATACAACCCACTTATCTTTCTCAGCAATTTCATATTTCATCTACTGTTTTCTTCTATAGCCTATCATAATATTTATAACACCGTAGGAAATCTATGCTAAATTATATATCTATGTATTCAGGAATCACACCAATCAATTTTTCGATTCTAGAATGTAAGATAATATAAGATTAACGGAATAAAGCAACGCTACTCCATAATAATAAAGTAATTTATACCCTACAAACAACTATTGTAGCTTATGTTTATATAGGCATATGAATAATGAAAATAAAATTAAAAAAATAAAGTGTTTTTAATTACAATGCATTAAGGAATCAAACTTTTAAACGATAGAGAAGTTGAAAAGGTATATCTAAAACATTGAACTTTCTTTTAGATTTCTTGTAAAACATTTTGTATCATTTGATTCTATTTTTAATATTCTCGGATATTTAAAACCTAGATAAATAATTTGAATCACTGCATATTTTTTAAAATAAATGTTAGAAATTACTGAGGATAGAGATGTCTAGAAGGTCAAGAGAAGGCTTCGTTCAGCATGTAGGCTGATGGTGATAATTAGAAATTACATGCCACGAAGTATATTTAATATTAGAATAACATATCCCATTTGTAAAAAAAGGAAAATTGCATATGATTAAATAAATAAGCGAAGAAAGTATTTAGTTTACCAATAGAAAGTCTGAAATTTGGACTGAATTTTCAAATGTTTCTAAATCATTTAAAATTCCCCAGTAGAAATTTAGTCCATTAACATATTACATTGTATTTCTTAATTGCAAGGCTTGATGTTATATTAATTTCTTTTATATTGAAAAATTTCCCTATGATGTTAATAAAAATAATAAAAAAACAAGCCATATATTTCCTTTTTCATAATTCTTCTTAACATATTTGTGAACTTTTCAAGATTAGATGCGATTGATTGTAGATAAGTTCTCAATTTATTTTCTTTTTTAGAAATTTTGATTTTATTTAGTATTGAAATTATCTGTCATTATCTGTATTTTTAACAAGAGAGATTGAACTTTTATTGTTCTAGATCTAAGACTGTCTTATTTGCATCATTACCACAATCTTCCTTAACATAAAATTGAGCCATAATTGAAAGAACGGGTGCAAGAACTATATAAATTCAAATTTTCAGATTTATGGAAGAAACAAAATATGAATGGATTTGGATGGTTTTATTCGTATATGGCAACACGGCATATCTCTGGATAAGAAAGGATGCCTCCCGGGCGGTCTTTTATGGAAAACTGCTCCCTAATTAGGTGTTATTCACGTGAAGAAAACCCAGAAAACTCCTTTTGACCAGCCCGTTGACAGGCGCAAACTCACGACCAATTACCAGTGTGCAGTGTTTTTATCCACGCGACTGTTGGGCCCAAAATATGAATAGAACATTCTGGCATCGTTATTAATTACAATTACAAACATTACTGAAAATAATTTAAACTTAACTAATACCTGTGTTTCAGGGATTTAAAAAATGGTTATGTTTATTTTAAGCTCTTGAAGGCCATAAAAGTGAAATGGATTTAACTAGTTATTGCAGCAAATTTAATGCAATCACTATGAAGAAAAACAAATTAGCTGTAATGAAACATGGTTTTTAATCAGAATTAATTTCAGATTAAACATATTACCTTACGTCACTTTTTCTACTTATAATTAGAAATAATGAAAAAAAAGAACATGTTATAAATCCTAACGGCAGTAACTTCACTCATTATCAGTTTCAGATGTATTATTCTTGGTCTACCACATCTGGTCCTAACTGGTTGTAAAACCACGTTACAAGGAGGGACATAGAATGAGGCAAGGTTTATCCTATATCCCTCCTTGTTCATCTTTATGCTTTTCTCTTGATTTTTAAAGATGTGTCTTACAAATGTTTCGTTGGCATCTTTACAGCCAGTTTTATAGAGCAAAAAGATAAAAGTCCACAACAACCGCTCGAAAAAAGAATGGCCATAACTGTATTTAAGAAATCGATCTTTTGAAATCATGAATTTATTCCTTCTGAAGGTTACATTGTTATTCTAAAATCTTCAAAAGTCTTATGTTTCACATTGTACAGTGCTGCTATATTTTTCACGTGGTAGAGAACGGAACTATTGCGATGATAGAAATGAGTGTCATGACTAACACGGTTCTTGCACCGTACGCATGATACAACTGCTTACATACTGTACCCCATTCCATACTGCGTCAACGGCGTAACATCATTGTCGCATCGAATTAAAGCCGATTGTTTTTCTCTTGTAAACTTAAAAATCACTGAATATGGATTTACATTTTTCTTGCAACCTTCCCTTCAATTTAATCGATTATATAACAACTTTATATTTTCTCATTTTTGTGTTTCTTAATGAAACTTTCTATTTTATCAAATATTTTATTAGATACACATTTTTAGTTTATTAAACACAGAAAATGTGTCTAGTGGACAAAGAATTTAGTTTAAGATTTTCATGAGTAGATGACAAACAAAGAATTTAATTCTTCAATGAGAATGTGTCTAGGGTTTTTTTTGGAGAAGGTTCTTTGTACAATCTTTGTTTTTTCACTGTTGATAAAGCTGTTGAGATAAGAAACATGGCTTAGGTTAACCCATTCTGAAAATGTTTTCTATCAAATAGCCGTTTGTCCGATAAGAAATCATTGTCAATAAAGAAAATCCTGTTACCTTTGTAAATATTTATTTCTTTAATAAATCATTAAATAACACAAACTAGCTTATTCATTTTTTAAAAATTATAAATTCATTAATAACTTTTTTCTTAATTGCAACCTTATAGAATAACGAGAAGGCTACATACAGTTAGTTCGTAAGATGTTTTTAATTTAATTTAAAGCCATTATAAAGCTGAAAAGTTTTTATTTATTAACAAGAACATATGAAAATATAGATTAAATCGGATTGATAGAAATAAAGCAAAATTTGAGCGATCTGCCAGGAGGAGTTACTGCCGATAAGACGGCAGCAACTCCTATGGTCCCTATTTAGGTGTTAGGATGGGTGCTGTTTTCGGACCCTATTTAAGTGCTAAACTGACACCTATTTAGTTGTTAGATAGATGAAGAAAATCCCGAAAACTCCGGCTAGCTTGTTGGTGAGGAGGGAATCCGTGATCAGTGTTTAGTGATTTTATCCATTCGGCCATTGGTGGGCCTATTGAAATATTAACCGAACTATGTATTATTATATTTTTAATTTTGGAACTATTGGATAGAAATTCATTGATTAGATTATAGAATTAATTATTAAATGATCAAATTTATAATAAATACAAATACTGCGTATTACACACGGCAAAATATGGTAAATATGAGTGACGATAGAGGGACGAAGATAAATGGAAAAGAGGAGTAAAGCATTGTATCAATAGATAATTAATGCTACAATCGGTTTAAAGTCATTTTTTATACCCAAACGATTTATTTAATAAATAATTCGAATTGGAATTAAATAAATTGAAATAATAATACTGGAATGTTGCACTGTAGTAAATACAGGAAATGAAGATCTATGTTTACCCGATTCGCATTTATTAGGATACGCTATTTTGGGAAAGGCAGGAAAATTAATAACATTAACTTTGATTTTAAATTATATCGGAAATTATAGCAGTAAGCATTAATAAGTAGATTATTATTAATTAAACGAAGGTAGTCTCATAGTTTATCAAAAGTTTGACTTGTTTTGAATCGCGATTTCGATCCCGCTTCGGGCAAGGATATTTGTCTTTATTTAAGATTGATGTTCTTTCTCAAGGCAAGAGAATATTATGGATATACGTCCGGTTTTAATTTTTTTTATTACGGGCAGGCTTGACATATAACGAGTTGATTCTAGCATGGATGAGAGATAGGAAACGATTAACGTTTTCTTTTTATTTTTACTTTTTTATAAGGTTTTTTTTTCTTTAGAGAGCGCATTGAGGAGAGTAACATAACTTATTTATTATCAATTAATTACGAATGAACTAGTTTGTCGCATTTTCTTATAATCAACAATCCTAATTATTCTTTTTAATTCGAAGTTTGATGTAGTTCTTGTCTTTGAAGTTTGAAAATTGCTTAATTTTATTAAAAAACATGAATTTTTATGTTAAAATTGTTCTAGTCTGATAAAAGTTTTTTAGTTAATATTAAATAATAACAATTGCAATAGAAATTTTTATAATTAACATTAAAAATCCATTAAAATATAGCAAAATCAAAATATTTGTGTTAATATTTTTGCAAAAATGATACTTTCCACACGCATTTCGCAATTCTCAAGCATAAGCTAAAGAAAAATGATTGAGGAAGAGATATTACATAAGTCTGGAATAACATTTTTCTCCGTTCTATTCTGATTCTTAGGAGAACTCTCGTCGTTATCTCTGGAAAAGTTGATTGACAGTTCGAAAGCCTACAACAGATAAATGGATGCTAGGACATGTTTTACACATAAAAAATGTGTATAAAAAGAATAAATATCACTGAACAGACAAACCTTTAAGAATATATCGAAGGATATTAGATACTTGATTAGAAATACAATAATACCGTACGATTTAGAACCTATATAACGGTATGAAAGATAAAATAATTGGAAAAATTTGAAAGAAAATACGCTCTTTAAAATATATAAGTAACATGAAATATGTAACCATTAAAAATTTAGAAAATTATGTTTATGAACGTTATTAAATATCGCATAACATAATAATAAATATGATATAATTATATAAATTGTGTAATATAATAACTATTAAAAGTTTAAAAAAATGTGAATTACAGTATATTCGAATATCTAATACTGAATTCCCTAATAATAATAATAATAATATAGTAATAATTATTTAATGATAAATGCTGTGATAAAATTTAATTATCTTTTACACATTAAAATAAAATTAAATACAGTTAATTTGTGATAAATAATCTCAAATTCCATACAATTTCGACGAGTTTCCCATTTGAAACGTTGTATGATCGGAATGCTGTAGTGATCTATCCAAATATGCAAATCTTTTTGTATTATGCCAGTTATCTTCTTCTCGAGAAACAATATCTAGTATAAATATTAGCAAAGGTTGCAAGAGAACAAGTATATTCTTTTCTGCTAGCAGTAACAAAATTTCCTTTCTGTTATTAATTTAATAAGAATAAATACGTGTTATAAATTTCTGTATAAGCCACGTAGACTTCAAAATCTATAAAATTTATGAAGAATAACACTCCAATACTTCATCAGCTACGTTGTAAATAGTTGTATTTAATCTCTAAAAATATATACATGATTTAATTAATCATTTTCGACTAACAACTTATATATACATATATTCTTTACATAAATATTTAATTAGAGAATTCCTAAAATAAAAACTCAAACAGTTTAAAAGATAAAAATAAAATAAATTCCTGCAAATAAGTTTTACTGTTAATTAATGTATCTTTGAATTGAAAAATGACAACTGCTGATTTGAGTTTGTTTAACAGAAATGACAGATAAAACAATGAATGCCTACAAATCACAGCTGTTATAAACGTGTATTGAAAAAAGCATACACTGGAAATATATAATCAACACTTAAATAATTAAAATAAACGTACAACATTAAAAAATAAACAGGTGAAATTGATAAAGAAGTACTGTACAGCAGGACGTCTGTAAATTGAAAAAAGCTACCTCTCTAATAACTCGAGGGAGTAAATAATTAAACTTCAAAAATTGGCTATTTTTTAGTAAATTAATTGAAGAATATGTATAAGCTATATTACATTTATAAATATCTTGTCCCCTGTACGGTTAGTGATGAGTAGGGTGATCATTTTGATATTAATTATGCAGTTTGCTCGTCTTTCACAATACATAAATAAAGTTCGATTCAATTGAGAGAGAAAACATCATTTGGATTTTGTTATAACTTATAACGTTATTCACACTTTTTTGAATCAAAACACATCAACAATAATTTCAATTAATAAAAGATAAGTGTCGATATTTATCGAGTTACTCTCATGGTATCGAATTCGACTTTTATAATATCGCTCTGTTGCAGTTTCTGCATGACAACGACATCTACCTCGTTAGATAGGATAACAATTGCTATAATAGGATATTTAAGAGTAGTAAGAATTGATTCAATCAGTGACCAATTTTCTACCTCAAACTTTCCTCTAACTTACACAAAGATGTTTATTGGGAACCAAAAATACATTTTACTCGTTTGTTTGATGTTTTGAACATAGCTTTACAGAAACTTTTTACAATAATCAATCATTTCCCTACTATCTTGTAAAAGTTTAGGAAACTTCAGATTTTCTATTACAAATGAGTTTTTATAACTGACGTATGTCAATACACAAATAAAACGATAGTATCCTGAATATGTCATATGGACTTTAAATCTGTATATAGTCATGCTAGAGAACTGAAACTACACAACCAATATACATGGGATGCTTAATAAATCTTTATCATTCGTGTGACAATCTTATTGAATCATATTTTTTATCGATTCGTTTATCTGATATTTGGACTATGATCTGTCTTCTTGAAAATGTATTACTGTTTGAAAGTACACAGAAGACATCTACAGGTTTTGAATAGTCACTAGATATACACTTATGTCCAAAAAATAAGTAAAATACACAGAGGAAAATTTGTAAACGTTTCCTGACAATAAACATTTCCATGTTGTAGTCCAATGTTTCATTAAAAGACACAAATTTATTCAAAATATGAAGGCCCATAAGTATAGCAGTAGCATAATATTATTTTCGTTGCGGTTTTACAGTCGAGGACAGTTTGTTAATGTTTCACTGTATGATACTGACAATGATAATGTCACAAAGATGTCACATACACGATTTTATGAAACAATAAAAGAAAGAATAAAAAAATTTTTGGATGGCTAGAAGGAGGCCAATCTCAGGCAGATTTTTACAAGACTCCGAATGGACCGATGAGCGCCCTATTAAGGCTTTGGTCCAGATTTCAAAGAACAGGAGATGTTGGACGTCAATCAGCAAGCGAATGTCCAAAAGTTTTATCTTTTAAAAGACCGCTATTTGATGTTAACAGTGCGTTGTAATAAAAGAATGTCTTGTATTTATCGGCTTCAGACAAATAGTTTTTATGCCAGACTCTGCATGTTGTGTTCTATTGATCCTTGTGCACAGAAGACTCAGTTTAAGATGGTGTCAAGAACATCGATATAGGACTTCGAATGAATGGGGTAATGATCTGTTCACTGACGAGTCCAGGTACAGTACAATCTACAGAATGATTCTCCTCGTATTAGAATTTGGAGAGAGAAAGAAACCGTTATAGTCCCATGAACATCATCAAAAAAAAAATCAGTTTGACATTATGCTTAATGATCACACTAAGCTCTACTTTTATGCAAAGGGTACCATTACTGCCATTACTGCAAGAAGATGCAATGACGAGGTTTGAACCATTTAAGAGTTTTCCGAGGTGATGTGGGTGCATATTTCATTTTCATTCATGGTAATGACCACGGATTACACTCGTCAATGACTTTCTTAACAAGAAAGATATTCGTTTCATGGAATGTTAGCAAGATCTCCGTACCTAATCTCACAGAACACGTTTGGATTGATCTAGGGAGATCAGTTTCATCCATTCAGCTTCTACCAATAATATGCAAGAACGATGCTTTTGTTTAAGAATGGTCTTTGCTCCGACAGAGCGGATAAACGTTATAACCATCTTAAGCAGTCGCTGTGTGGCGCTTTGCAAGAGGCAACCCACTATATATTAATTCTTCTCTGTGCAGAAAGATTTAAGACAATGCTTAGTACTTTTTCTCGTTATTTTTGGTTTGATGTAACTTAAATTAAATCCTTGATTTTCAATTGTTCAGTTGCGTAAAGAAGATTCTGCTTGTATGTTAAGCGTTGCACTGTTCTGATCAGTAGTTCCTGAGATAAAGACCATATTAACAGTTATGCTTATTTTTTGGACATGAATGAATATATTGTTTATTTTCATTGCGGAGAAACCAGATTCACAAAGGCACAGATGCTTCTATTTAAGTTTATTTAAAAACATATCATACAATAAGTCAATTGGAATGATTTTAAACTACGACGAATTTTTCAGACACAGGCCTAAATATGACTAATTATTTACTAGTTTTAAATCATATTCTAAATGAATAAATAAATTAATATTAATTAACACTGTAGGCAGTTTTGAGTCCCTAACACCCTATTTTTAAAAATAAGTTTTTCCCATTGGACGTTATCACGTTTCTTTGGTACTAGTATTTTCTTCAAGCGCACAGACTATACTATACACTAAATTAGACAGTAGATATAATCTTAGCATTACGGTACATTGCCTCATTTCAGTCGAACGGTTTAGATCCATTTGTCTGGAATGTATAGAATATGATAGATCAAACAAAGCAATTCAACCAGTTGCCCTCACAATTACCAGATTTGATATTTGTAAAATTCTGTTACAGTAACTAACTTGGTATAATTCTTATGGATTTCTGAATATTAAGAAAACTAGAATATGCTAAGGAAAAAAAAAATGTTAATTATATTCGATGAACAAATGACCGAGCGGTTAAGGTGCCAGATTACCGCTATGGGAAATCCGGGCAGTGAAAAAACTCGCTAATTCCTCGAAATCCCGTCTCTCGCCACCCGGATGTCTCCATTGTGGGCCTGGACGAACCCATCACAGGTTTGATTAAAAGGCCTCTTGTGCTGACAAGGCAAGAAAATTAAAAAATGTACAGTACACTTTATAGAAGAAGAAGATAAAAATTTCAAAATGTGTTTTCAAATTTTTGTATGGTTTTCCTCAAAGAATTATTTATCTTTATATATACAATAGAGCATCGATTATCCGACCCCCGATTAACCGTCACATCGGTTAACCGACCGTTCTAGTCGGCAAATTTCAAATGTCCGCTAGTGATGTGGCGCTACAATATTTGGCTATGTCTTGGATACTTAATATTATTTTTGTTAAATTTTTGCGTGTTTTAGCTGGCAACATCGACTCGGCCATTAAAGGGAGGCCAGTATTTAAACGAGACTTAATTTTCTAATTATGAGTGGATGTTTGTTTTGTGAGCAATAAAATAATTTTAAATTAATTTTTAACTATACAATAGCTACGATTATTATTTTAAAAAAAATTGTTAGGCTAAACATCGATGAAAATCAGTAGCGTAGCTTAGTGGGGGCGGCAGGGGCGGCACTTTTAAGGGGGCGGCAAAATTTCACAATAAGTAATAATAATATCTTGTAAGAATTTGAACCATTATATTTCATATTTTCGTCCACCTACGACTCGGACCGATTGAAATGAGCACGGAATAGTGTTACCATCCACCCGGATAGTCCGGGGATCGACTCGCCGTCCGGGGATATCGTGCGCAACCTGTTGACCTTTTTTTTTTTGCTTGTACGATTTATTCGTATATGTATACACCTCCAGTATCCAATAGAGCTAGGTCACTTGCGTTACTCCTATCCAAGTCTCCCTAGTCGCTAACTGTAACTGATTTAAAACCAGCATGCACTGCACATTATTCTTTGCATTGCAAAATGACATACGCATGCGTCAGGAACTTCTATTTGAACAAACCTCACCTGCCGTCCGGGCCAGCGATTTTAATAAGGTGGCAACACTAGCACGGAATTTTTCATTACTTATTCTGTGACGAAACTGAATTTTAGTCTTTTAAATTGAGATACCTAAAAAAGCGTGGGTGTCAGCCGGCCGGGGGAGAGAAATTTTTCTCCGCCCCGGGTGGCTGACACCCACGCTACGCTACTGATAAAAATTCAACGCGAAGTTGGTTAATAGCGATATACTAATATACTAATTACATGGGATATCCTAATATACTATACTAATAATGTATTTTTTCCATTCTTTTCGGTTATCCGATTTTTTCAGTTATCCGACCAACCTCAGTCCCCAATTGAGTCGGATAATCGATGCTCTACTGTATCTTCATATACCAATTGCACGAACAGCAAATATGATATTTATTATTATAAAATTTAGTAAAAATTTATTTCTTGCTTGTTATTTTAAATGATATTTTTTCCTACTTTCTTAATGCACGTCATAATTATTATTACTTGAATAGAAATTCATATTTCATTTATCGTAAGTTGTAGTTAAGCTCTTTAAAATACCTTAAAATTACAAGTTAGTTGCTTATTGTAGTTTTAGTTTGATAAGAATAAAAAAAAAGTCTTTTTAAACGAACCAAAATATTTGTTATAGTACATTCATTCATTTGTTCATTGCTCAGAACACATTAATCTTTATGACAAATCACTTTAGAATTTAAAGACTGTAATAACAATTTTAGAACCATTTTCTTTTGTTTGCTATTTATTTGATTACTTTGTTCAATTTCTGTTTTCTATCTTTAATTTCTGTCTTTTATTTATTCTTTTGAGAGAATTTCTGCTTAAATCTATAAAAAAAAAAAAAAATTACAAATATGTATGTGAATGGATAATTAGTAACTTNTTTTTTTTTGATAATCTTATGTAATGTTCTCTTATTCAAGCAATTAAAATTAATTTTTTTATAAAACCCATTGATCACGATCTGCCGTTGATTGCTTATTTTTATCATCTTTCTCATTATCATTTTAAAATGATTTTTATGCACAAATCATTCTTAATTCTTAATCATTCTTAATAATGCAATATTACTATTGAATAGCTACTAGTGACCGAGTGAATGAAACACTGAACACTGGCAAGTGAAAGTGGGTTCGACCTTGTCCAAAGAGACTGGTTTTCGCGAGGTTTCCGGGTTTCTTCTCGTTAGTAACACCTAAATAGAGGCCATTTTTTCATAAAAGACCTCCTGGGAGGCATTTCCTCCTCGGAAGTTTAGCCTTGTGTCGCCCTGTACGAATAAAACCAAACCAAAGTACTATTGAATGTTTTTTATCTTCGGGTATAATGCCAATTTATTGCGTAGAACTAAAATATAACTTTGCTGTGAATAGGAAATTGAACTCTTCTGTTGCAAAATTGATTCTCTTCACCTTCTATTTACATAACGCTCATTGAATTTTGAATAAATGTAAAAGATAAAATTTAATATATATTTTCTGTTTAATGCGTTTTGTTTTTTTACACTTAAAACACGATTTGTGAAGTTCTCCTACTGTCTTTTCTATCTGTAATTTATTTTGTATCAGTCTCCAATACAATTGTTTACTTACTCTTTCGCTAACATTATGTAATTGTCACTTTCTACATTTCCTGATATTGCATATAACATACTAACATCTGTTAGTGTTACATCAATGTAACAATGCACGTTAAATTAGATAATAAGTAAGTTATAAAATTACTAATACAAAATTATAACGTATTCAAAATTTAAAATAATTTAATAATTAAAGAAAATGCGATGGTAAAACCAATTTATTTTAGCTTCCGCTGGTCTTTCTTTCCAAGGGCTCACCAGTATGATATTAAATTAAAATACCTTATTTAATAATACTATTGTGATATATATAGGCCTATATATTACGATTAATTTATCACATAAAGTATATAATATATATTTATATAACATCACAGTAGGTTTAATATACAGCTATACTTCTTTATTCGAATCTAACGCTATCCTGAAAATCAGAATTGTTTTCCATTATTTCTTATGGGAAAAGTTCTAACTTGTTTGCAATCCACTGAATAACTCCAACCAATTTCCAAAATGACATTAAAACACTGCAAAAATCCCTATTTACCTATCAATCCGTAACTTTATCTTACTGACAAACACTGAATGAGATCATTAATGTACGTATTAACATTACAAATAAGGTTGTTTAGTACCCTAGTTTGTATAATATGCAGCAGACATAAAAAAACAATTGTAACGATACTCTATATTTACCACATTATTATTAAGAGATAGTTTCATTCAGTTTATACAGACGTCTTAAGCTTTTATATACCCTTATTTTCGAAAATTATCTTAATATAGTCTCATACTAATTGCTCATTAGCCTTATAACTCGCAGTAATATACAGACATTAGAGAAAATTAAATATATCGGTCATAAAAAGAATTGGTCAGAGAGAAAATACAAGCAATAGTTTGGTGCTTATTCCTACTTTCTGAAGTAACCATCATTAAGGTAACATATTTCCGACCAATTTCCTTCTAAAACATCTTAAAATTTCTATGACTGATATCTTATTATTATATTCTACTGATATCGTAAAAAGTCTTTTATGTTCATAGGAACATTTCGTTTAATTTCGTGTCTGTTATTACGTTTAAAGGTAAATTTATCATTAATCTTATATAAATTTAGATTTAGTTTTGTAAAATGCTGGATAAAACGATTTCAATAATCTAATTGAACAGTATAGTTATTTAATATGTACGTATAACATCATTAACAATTTCATGTATAGTACAAGATCTTTTAAAAGTAGCCGATACTTTAAAATACTCCAGAGTTTATTAATTAATATACACTTTTATAGAGAAAATATCTGTTTTTATACAAAGAAAGTAATTTCAATCACGAGTTTACATTAAAAGTTACGTTTATTATTTTCTCCTTAAACAATCTTTCTTCAACCGTACAAACAATAACTCTGAGCAGGTCTTTGAATAATTGTTAGATTTAATAATAAATTATTTGAATTTTTGAATTATGAAAAGCGTATTTAAAAATATTGTTTCTTAAGAGAGCAATGAATCTAACAATGCACAATGTTACGATCTTTCAAGCTAATTTAACGGAAAATTAGTAATAATGAACAATACTTGTATTTCTCTAAAGTTTAGTTATAAAATTTTACTTTTTTGTAACTACTCCTTAAACATTTTATAATACATTTTTATAGAATACTCCGACTTTGCGAATGAAAAAGTAACACGTGTTTTTATTTTTCATGTTATAAAATGATTGAATACTGGAAATACTGTTCAGTGGAGTCGCGGGTTCGCTCCTCACGTGATTTTCCGTGTTTAACGTTTAATTAGACGTCAGTTTTCCATGGAAAGTCCTTCCGAAAGACACTCCCTTGGCATATCGCCCAAGTGTTGCGTTGCCTTATTCCATCAACCAATCCTATTTTTCAGATTATAAACGTTTAAAAAATGTATAAGAAAATTAAAGTTCTAATAATTCCATATATTTTTCCGTACTTACCAATTTTTACAGATTCATTTTTATTTTACTTAATATATCCTTTCTATTTTATTATACAATTTATTTTTATGTCATCATTATGTATAATAAATATATAATATAATTCAAATATGAAAAATAAAATTATAATAATAAAAATTTTTATTGTTAAAATGCTTTTGTATTTCTTAATTTAAAATGTTAAGAGCGAATTTATTTTTATAAATTAAATTTAATTATTTTCTTAAATTGTATTTTATTCATCTTAAAATACTATTTTACGTTTTACGGACTATATCCTTAGTCAGCAAATAGAAAAAAAGATAGAATGATATTCAATAGAAATGAATTAAATAGATAAATAGTTTGAACAGATGTCTATTTAATCATTTAAATATTGTCAAGTAATTATTCATAATTGAACTTCAGATGTGTGAGTTTTTTCATCTGGAATACAAAACAATTTTTTTAAAAATAATGCATCTTATAAACATTTATATTAATAGATTCAATATATTTTACGACCATAGTACGATAAAATATTCTCTTATCGAAATGAGAGATCAGAATTTTCGAGATCTATCCCGGATAATTTGAATTGGGGTGTCCTTTTTAATAGCTCTTCCACGGTTATTCGATCCAACCACGTGTCAAATTAGCGCATAATAAGGCCCCGATCATGTATTGTTAAAAGTTATATGGCGTAACAAAACGCGTAGTATTTAATTTATTGATTAAAATTTAATATTTCTGTTTGTATTTTTGAAAGTTCAATGTTCAAATAAGATAGTGTCCACCAGTGGCCGAGTTAACACTGGTCAAGGATTCGCGCCTCACTAATAAGCTAGCTACGTGGAGTTTTCTGGTTTTCGTTACGTGTCTAACACCTAAATAAGGGCCAATTTCCCATATAAAATCCTTCTAGAATGCACTTCCAGATTTCCCATGTGTTACGTTGTCTTCTTCCATTAATTCAAGCCAATTCTTTTATAAGAATGTTCATATTAATATGAATTCTTTTAGCGACTTCTTAATATAATAATATTGTTTTTTAGATAAAAAATATTTTTCTATCATAGAAATTAAACTTTTGTGTTTCATTGCGTATGACCCTCAAAAAACTTTGCTAATAAATTTGAATACTTGGAAAATTATTTTAAAAAACTACTAACTTTTTTAAAATAAATAATCTTGTAAATATTCAAGAATACATTAAAAATATTGGTTTCTTCAATCTTTCTCTGTAAGCTTCTTGAAAGCCATTAGCGAGGATTAAACCTAATTCATACAATCAAATAAGGCACGTAACACATTTCGTATTTTTATTAGTTCTTTTATAAATATTTTAAAACAATTTTCTGTCTTAATAAAACTTTTATTAACNGGTCAATTATTGGGTGAAATAAATGTGTGAAACTCCTGATTATGAGTCTACTGAAAGTTCTTGGAATTAATCAGCTTTGATTTATATTACTTATATAACTCTGTTTTTGATAGTTATAAATTAGTTTGGATGGTTTGCTGATACTAAAATTTAGAATTTTGTATTACAGTAGAGCATCAATTATCCTAAACAATTCTGGACTGGGGTTGTTTGGATAACTGATCGTGTATGAAAAAATATGTTAACCTATCCCATATTGAAATTTTTTTCTGTTGCGTGTCACTTTGCATTGAATTTTTGTTGATGTTGAGCCTAACAAATATTTTTTAAAATAAATAACCTATCCCATATTGAAATTTTTTTCTGTTGCGTGTCACTTTGCATTGAATTTTTGTTGATGTTGAGCCTAACCTAACTTTTTTAAAATAAATAATCTTGTAAATATTCAAGAATACATTAAAAATATTGGTTTCTTCAATCTTTCTCTGTAAGCTTCTTGAAAGCCATTAGCGAGGATTAAACCTAATTCATACAATCAAATAAGGCACGTAACACATTTCGTATTTTTATTAGTTCTTTTATAAATATTTTAAAACAATTTTCTGTCTTAATAAAACTTTTATTAACTTTCTTTATAAATATTCATGCACTAGAAGAGAATGTTTTAAATTTTTTTAATAATGGCAAGAAAAATATTGAATGTTTCAAACAAAAAATATCTTTTTTTTGTGCTTTTATTATTGACTTTTTATTTACTAATGACAACAATAAACTTATAAACAATTCAATAAACACTTTTTTGTGTTTCTGAACATCTTTAATTTTCATTATTTGTTTTGTAAACCTTAGTTTATTTATATTTATTCTCAGTAGGGTTGCATGCAATTTAATGCAAAGTATCGTGAAAATAATACGATCAATATCTTCTAGTTTGCTAGGAGATCATTACAGCTCTAAAAATTGTAATTTCTATAACTATTTATATGATTTTTAGTGCTTAGTGATCATACATTTTGTGTTTTTCTATAGATTATTACCATATATTCAAATATATACTTTATATACGAAATACTGTGTTAGGTATCATTACCTCTTATATTAACTAAACTCGTGGCAGATTCTGGAGAAAGGTGAACAATTTTAATAAGAATAATTGAAATGCACTGTACAACAAGCAGTAGCAAATAATAATGCAGCGTAAGAACGAAGTATTAGATCTATATTTGCAAGTTTAAAATTCAATTTAAAGTTGATAGCAATGATACTTTTTTTACAAAATCATTAGAATGCCTGTAGAAATAGACATTAATATAGATTTACAAATGGAGATATTCGCTATCTAATAGGTTAATCTCTTAATATTTTCAAATCTTTTCTTTGCTGTATTGCATTTGTCCAATCTATTCTCTTAAATGTTTTAAAAACCCTCCGTTCTTTAATACTGTATTCATAAATATTTAGTGTAGTAGTACAGTAGTCTAGCATTCTCTACAATTTCTATATTTTGTTTTACTTCATCGAATTGTTATTCTACTAATTATCTTGCATATTTAGTTCTCTATTTTTCTTTTCTTTTAATGTCTACCTCTGTTCCCCCTCTCGTTATCCCACGAAATAATGTACTCGGCTATTGATGGATGCAATAGAAATTGCTATTAAGAAAATTAATATAATGAATTATATCAGACTGAAAGTTTCACTTTTTATATAATTTTTTACAGCAAAATTAATAGAAAATTAAAAAAAATAATAATATCAAAATATGCTTTAAAGAAAATTCTGAAATTAATCTTTTCTCTTTCAAGATGACAAAATTACGTATAAAAATAACGTTGCGTGACAATTATTAAATAAACAATACAAAAAATATTAATTGGGTAACTTCAGGTACGAAGTATTAAATACTTCGGGCTTGAACTCACTCAAAACATTACAGATTTATTTAAACAAAAATTAGAAAATTTGAAATCTTAAAATATGAATAACATAAAGGTAGCCATTATTATATATTAATTTAATATTATTCAAAATAATTTCAAACTCTTGTAGTGATTATAAGAAACATTAAAGAAATTTTCAGAGATATGGATGGCCTAAAAGTTAGTTAACCAAAATACGAGAAAAATCAGCTAATTCAGTTAACTGAATTTTAGGCCACCCTGTAGCTGACACGATTTATAATTTAGAATCTGATATTAGACTAATTGATTTAAAATTTTTTCTTTCAAGCCAGTTTTGAGTTTGGTATTTTGTAAAAGAGCGCACTATATCAAAACGAAGCAGATTATCTGATACAAGAAACATTGCCAATTCCAATAAAAATGATCGATCTTTAATAGTTTTTATATCATTTGAAGGCCACTTTCACAAATTTTTGTTTTATCAGTGGGATAATATTTTTGGCAAAGAATTCTATTCATTTTAATTTGTGTTTATTTGATTTGGATCTGTAAAAATTAAATAAACTGATTCAGGGGTCCATTAATTTTTACAACGTAGGTGTATATAGAATAACACAAAACAGTAGGATACTGAATAAATATACACAGGTCCGTCGAGAAGTGAGAAAGCTGGGGATTTTTTCCTAGATCCAGTAGTGGTTCTGTAATTTGTTAGTTTGTATGTGTCCCTCTCTATTCCTAGCTCCATACAAACTCTCGACGGTCCCGTATATCCAATATATTGCTTTATTAATATAGTACATTTTCGGTTTGAATTGCTAAATGGGGAGTTAAACCTCCGTATGCACGACCTTAAACTAATCGCGTTAACTGTAAACATCATTATATAGATGTTAGTCTTATATTTATATTTATAAGTTTAATAATATGTCTAGAATATTTATTTAGTTACAGAAGAGCTGATTTTGTTAAATAAACCCTTCAAAATAAACTAATATATAACTTAAATAATTAACCAAATATAAAGACAAGACAGGATTTTTACTTGAAAATAATATGAAGAATATATCAGAATTGATTCTAGAGATATTTGTAATTAGCTCAATTGCTAAAAGAAACATTTTTATATCTAAAATGTGAAAAACGATTATGCTATAGTCAGCACTTTATATAGAGATGCTGAATGTAAATATTTAAAACGAGTTTAAAATATAATCGGAATGTCTGAATGTAAGAAGTAAGTTTATATTTAAAAACAGGAACTTAAAAAAAAAATAAAAATAAAATCATAGTTTTTGTTATGAATGATTCAATTTTCAGTTGAATGTTCTTTTATGTTTTGTCCAGTTGACTTTATAAATCTAAAAAGACAGAAATATACCCAAAAGCAGTTTTTAAACAGTATTCGATTTCTTATTGGAATATACAGCAAAAATCGACACAAAATTTTAAATATTATCAAGTTTTTCCATTCCTCTGTATACTATTGACTGAAATGGATAAATGCCAAGTACTTATTTTAATAAAATTTCAAGTTTTACCAATTTTAAAAATTATATAAATTTACACGTTCATACAATAATAGAAGGATAAAAGGTTGTTAATACGATTTAGATTTCTACATATTTATCTATAAACAATACAAATTTTAATTACTTTTAAGACATTTCAATTTATTTAGTCTATTTGGATATTGGAAAAAATGGCTAAAAATTATAAAACATGCCATCATCTTACATATTGATTTGCCTAAAATATTAAAGATAAAATTTCTTTATCCTATTCAATAATTTTATTTTTTTATCTGCTCTTTTCCTCTACAACCTCTCACAATATTTAGAATTATGTCCAATGAAAATACCGTAGAAATCTAAGCCAAACTTACAGGAATCACTGCGATCAATCCTTCGATTCCATAATGTAACATAGTATACGATTGATGGAATAAAGGCTGGCGCACATAGGCCGGTATAATATATAGAGCTATAACGCCACAAAAGCCCCGCAAACAGCTTATAGCACGCTATAAACTACTGTATATGCAGTTTGTGAGGCTTCATTGTTTAGTGCTTGTATTGAGTTTGCTATATAGTATAGTATTACTGCACTATATATTAAATATTATAGTGGCCGGTGTGAGCCAGCTTTACGGCAACTCAATACTTGGAAGATATGGCAAGGGAGAGGTGCCTCCAGGAGAATTTTCTACAGTATCTGCCTCTATTTAGGTCTTACACACGTGAATAAACCGAAAAATTTCACATGGTAGCCCATGGATAATAGACTAAATTTATGTTTTAATTTATAAAAGAAATTACAGTAATACTAATTGCATTTATTTTTATTCTGCATTCTCTCACAACAAGTTACTTCGATTTATATCAAAAATAATTTATTAATAATTGTTGTTTTTCTGTAAAATAATTTCTCATATTTGCCGTAGATTTGTACCATTAAGTCATTTAATGTAAACTGCTATTGTATAGGATATACGATAGCAGATTACATTCAATACAGAATGCAATTTATGAAAGTATTTACAAAGCTCCTCTTAAACGTAGAGAAAAGACTGAATACTATATTAATATATAATATCTTATAAATGTATTTTCATTTAAGAACTCTGCCCTAATCTGTNAATAATACTATTGTGATATATATAGGCCTATATAATTAGTACTTATATAATATTTTAAAATACTGTACATATTTACACCGTAGAATTTTTAAAAATTAGTTTCTAATATTGAATTAAAATTTCGTTGTGATTTGTGATCGAATATTTAAACATTTATGATTTTGTTTACTCTTGCCTCCGAGAGCCTTTTTCAGGCTCATCACGTGTTTGGCAGGTCCATAATGGAGCATCCGGATAGTGAAAAACGAGGCCGGACATATCCGGGACAGATCATTCCCCCCAAAAAATTCCTAGGGTTATTTTGATCGCAAAGATTCGATTTCGGGATCCAAACTTTGATGTTGATATTTCAAACTTTTCTTGAAATTCTGCACAAAATTTCTGAAATTACATGAATACACTTTGATAGTACGAGTATCATGTTCTCACGCCATAGCGTTTTCAAATTATGAAAAAATAAAGATTTTTCATTTCTCAATTTATCATCGTTCGTTTTGTCTAAATAGCATACACTTTTACGTCAAATTGACGTCATTATCCACTTGTTGAAAGAAAACTGAAAGAATAATGTCAATTGATGTAATATTGTACATTATTGAACTAAACAAATGCTATTCTATCAAACTTCCATAATAATCTTCTTCCTTTTTTTTTAAACTTACTCGATTTTAAATTTATACGCTTGCAAATTTATAGTTCTTGAAGTAAATTACTAGATTTTTGGAAGTGAAAATTTTATAAATTTATTAATTTCTAGTTTTATTTTGAAATTAAATAAAATAATTTAATAAAATTTATATAGACTATTAAAATATAACAATTGTCTGTTATGAATTTAAATTCTTTTTTAAAAGGAATAAGTATTATACCTACTTAATGTAAATAGGAATTAGGGATAGGGAAAAACTCTCATTCTAAGTAATTCAACAATAACAAATTCTATAATATTTCTTTCATAATGTTTTATATGTACAGTCAAACCTCAATTTAGCGCTACCATTTGTTAGCCTTTGAAATCGGAACTAAATTAAGTGTGTATTCGATTTAGCGCCAGTTTTAGAGTATTGAAAACTTAGTAATAACAACGTAGTTTGCGATGAAAAGTCGTAATAATTTACAAATATTGAAGATTTTTCTATTTAATATTTTATGGGAAAGATCCGTTCACAAGTATTCACTGATGCTTTACGAGAATGGCGTTATTTAGGAGAAAGTTGTTTCGAGGTTTGACATAGAATTTGTATAAAAACAAAGCACAATTACAATTTTAAATTTTCGGACTATTTACATTCTAAAAATAATCTTTATATTAGTTCCTAATATCGAATTACAATTATCTAAATATAAGATAATTCAAATCAATATAACAAAGAATATCGAATAATACATTTAATATAGCGACTAAGATTTTTGAATAATGAAATTAGTAATTAATTCAACATAGAGTTAATTGATTATAAAATCATATTAAAGTTATGAAGATAGCATAAATTTGAATATTTCAAGAATATGTATAAATATATTCCTAATGCACTTTAAGAAATCATCGATTGGAAAGTAAGGATTAGTGGTGAACTTTGAAATTTAAAAACAAGCAAAAAATACATCAATGAAACGTTCGCTATTATGTTTGATAATATTATGCATTATATATATATATATATAGAATGTTTGTCTGTCTGGCTGTTTCCTATACACTTCTAAATCCTTCGACCTATCTGGATCAATTTTTTAATAGTTTCTCTCTAGGATCCTGCAGGAAATATATGCTAACACGAAACTTGGACATTCCTTCATTTCATCCATGCTTTATTATATAAGTAAGCATGCGTAACATTAAGCTTATGAATTCTAGTTTAGTAACGATTTCAGAGAGTCTTCTGGATGTGGAAGGTCTGCTGAAATAACACTGTTGATTTGAGTTGGCCTAAAATAATCAAACTTTTAACAAGATTTTAATTTTAATGTTTATCCTTATTTACCCATGTATAGCTTCTAGTTGTCTTTACAAAACACAGCAAAATAATCGAAGTAAAAAACCAAATTATTACAGTCCATCAGTGGTCAAACCACTCATCATCAGTCGGTCGCGGGTTTGTGCCTCACTAATAGGCTGGCTACGTGGAGTTTTTCGGATTTTCTTCTCCTGAATAGGATCTAGTTTCCTATATAAAAGCCCTCCCAATAATTTTATAACTGAATTAATGCCATATTTATTAAATCAATTTTGATAATGTTTAAAATAGAGAAAAATTACAAGATAGTTTAAAAATTGAATAAAGTGGCTAGTTAAATTTATTTCTTAAATTGCAAAAGTATAAGATAATGAAGAAAGAATAAAACAACAGTCGAGCTTTATCCAAATAAATGTCTGGAAAACATCCCAAATACAATTTAATTTGTCTATAAATTAATTATTGAAATTCGAATGAATGTAGATTTGAAAAAAAATTATCGTTACTAAATCGAAATTTGATAGAGACTTTAATTGAATTATGGCTTTGATCACGAAATTATAACAACGAGAAGAATACAAGCTCTTGCCTGTTTATAGTTTAGACGAGAAAGTTATTGATTTGTATGATTTACAGATTACATGATGATTATAATCAAGATACAGTTCTTATTAGTTATAATATTATCATCTCTATATAACTTGTTTAGAATAAGAGAGCTTCAATAAAAGAAAGTGTTAATTTATTTAAAATTCTTAAAATAATTTATTTTTTTGCTCATTTCTATAATAATTAATTATTAATATAATGTAAATTGATACGAGTAATGTTTGAGAACAATACAGAATTAATTATAGAAGCAGTATACTTTATTTTCATTTTTTAGAATTAATTTTCCACTGCAAAATTAATTCTATTAAAGAAAATTACTTCAATTTATGAGTATGTCTTAATTATAATCTCAAATTTACTACATAAAAATAACATAATCAAAGCATAATTATATAAAAACGAAATATTTCAAAGAATATATGATTAACTTGTATAATAGGAGGGATAAAGTTTCTTCCTGCTTTATGGAACACATTAATTACTGTTTTGTGTTATTAAAAAGATTTTATTTCGTTACTTCCTATGTCAGTTCCTCAATATACAGGTTTAAGTTATATATTATTAAAACACATAAAGTATTAACTTATATCACTTGATCTACGTTACGGCTTGGATAAATGAGGAGGAAACACACAAGAATACCTATAAGATATCAATGAGAATCATTTTTATTTGATGTTTACTCTTAAATTTTTCTTTTCTACACACATTACTGTATTTTTACTTTATTTGCTGATATATGAAAATAAAATTAAACAATTAATCCTTTAGGATTTCTACCACTTTCTTATAGATTATAGCTATATATTCAACACTGTGTATTGTTCTTCCTTTAAAAATTAATAAGTAAAAAATAAATATTTTTTGTTACTTTACATTCCTCTTAATGTTTCCCCACTATTTTGATCCGAAATATATATTTATTCTTTAACTTTGCTTATTAATATTCCTATCACGTGCAGCGACACACTCTTTCTATACATATACATAGTAATATTTAGAAATATAAATAAAAATTTATATTCTTGTGGCGTAAAAGATGAACTTTTAGATAAGTAAAAGTCTTTTTTCTATATATAAGGTTAAAATTTAATATTATATAATTGATAACCTATCCAAAACGTATAGATAATTTTGCATTCAATATAGGAGAATATTTATGCTCTCCGTATGAATATTGCCCGAAATTATTTAAACCTTTTTGTGAATTAATAAAGAATTAATAAATGCAGAACTTTCTCGTATAAATAAATAGCAGATATGAAAAAAGGAAACATGAAGAAGGAAAGAAAAAGCTTATTGCATCCGTCATATTATTTTTTCATGTTAACATTGTAGGATCAAATAGGAAAAATTTAAACTTTAGCGAAAGGAAAAAAGTATTATAATTAATTAATTTCTTAAATCTTACATATGTAATATAAACTCGCAGTCAAAAAAATATTTTTCTAATTTGTTTAACATATGCTTTATAATATTTTCTTTTCTACAAAACTTAGAAATTATTTAGTACTTTATATCAAAATTAAAGATAATTTTCGTCCAAAAAATAATTTTTAATAAAAATTTAAGAATTTACAAATTACAGTTTCATTTTTAAACAGAAATAATTTTTATTCTCACGCTATTTCTTTATAAATAGCTCATTTATGGAGAAATGACACGAAAGTAAACCAATAATATGCAAATAATTTTAAAACTAATTAGCATATATGTCTATATCATTATGAACTGCATAAATTAATTGAGTAAATTAAATTATAGAAAAATAAAACAAATTAAATATATTTTAAAAATCTTTATTTATTTATTTTTTTACTTAAATATTAAAAATTTCAAAGAAATGTGTGAAAAATACATAAAAATAAACCTAGAAAAACAGGCATTGAATTTCTTTCACTAGGAAACTTGTAGAGTTTGACCTTTTAACCCGTCAAACTCGTTCAGTTGTCATCATTATTCATTGTATATATACTCTTGGCAACGTGTAGACGACAGTTGAATACAATTGTTTGACAGATAAACATTTGCACATGTTGCTGAATGCACTCTTCAAAATAGACAATCATCATAAATGCAAATAATATAATTATGAATACAGTAAATCACAATTTTCGACATCAAAAATTTCTTATTGAAGTTTTAGAATTTAATAAAAAAAATCTTTTTATCTTTACCCAACTATCAATGAAAGAAATAAATACTATAATATTAAATGATTTTCTTATAATATGGAATTTTACGTTATATTTTACGTTATATTCAAAGAAATGCTGAATAATCCGAAACTTTATGACGCTTTAAAATATTCTGAAAATAGTGTGAGTGTATTTAAAGTATGTGCTAGAAACCTTCCAAAGGGGTCAATACATTACTAAGAGTCTTTGTGGATCGACGGAAAAATTAATAATATATAATAATAAATTTATATAAATTTAAATTATTAATTCCTACGTGATTTATTTCATTCTATTTATAATTTATTGCGTATCCAGTGTAGAAAGGAGTTGAGAATTAAATGTAGTTTTTGGGAGAGAGAAGCATAAAAGGATAGGAATCTCTGCTTTAAAACAACGCAAATGTATTTAAAAATGAGTTTGTTTGGTGAATTAATCAATTATTAATCAAAGCAAACTATAAAAAGTACAATAAAATAAATGAAAAAATATATGATAAATATAAATAAACATCGTTTTCGTATTAATTGATTCCGTGGCATCAAGAACTGCTTGAGTGGGACAAAAAACGAAATGTGTCGAGAAGAATTCGAATGCAATAAGAAAATATTACTTTTTATAAATTGTGATGTCGATAAAGACAAAGGAAAAAAGTGAAAAGTGGATTTATGTGTTGTAGCGCAACCTTTATTTACAAATCATTAGTGTTTTTAGGAACCGATAACGAGAAACAATTTGGTGGTGGCTGTTTTTCAAGAACTCTCGTTGTCTGTCGTGACCGATAATTTCTCTTCGGAGACCCACAAAAGGAGGGAAAAAAATGGAAATCGAAAATTCTGGTCGGCACATATATCTAAGTAATTAATTGTTTCAAGTTCTATAAATTTTATGTCGTCCGCAGCTGAAACTGGGAACATGAAGAAACATAAATATCATGTCATAAACATCAATACTCAAACCATAGACTATTTTAGAACGTTTATATTTATTTAATTATTGAATTGTGAGGTAATTATTATAAAACTAAATTTATATGTCAATTAAGCTTTTCTGATTACATAACTTGCTTATGTAATAGGCTATAGCAAAATGGTGATATGTAATCAAAGCTTTTGTATAAAACTATTTTGCTTTTAAGCCAAATATAAATTTAATTAAAATCTTAATTGATAAATATAGAATAAAACGGGTAAATTTTATACTTTTTATTCTTTAAAATTAAAGATTTGTTTGCCGTCACTATTTATTCAATACAACAAATTTAATGGGATTTTAGTATTAGAAACTTGTTTAAATAAATTTAATTATATCAAAACAAGCTTAATTTATTATTAAAACGTGAGTAAATAAAAAATTAATTGAAAATAATTGTATAATTTGCAGAATATTTAAAAAGTTGGCTTATACGTAACATTGAAAGACAACCAATGGAGAATATAGAATATAGTCCTATAAATTAATATGTTCCTGTATAAGTCTACAATATGATTCTATAAATTAATATGCCTTGTATATTTTAGTTTTATAAATTAATATGAAAATATAATATTAATATGCAAGCCTAGAATATANGTAAAAATAATATTAAAGTAGCCAAGACATAGCCAAATATTGTAGCGCCACATCACTAGCGGACATTTGAATTTGCCGACTAGGACGGTCGGTTAATCGGGGTCAGATAATCGATGCTCTACTGTAATTTTGTATTTATAGTTTTCATTATTTCACTTTAGAAGTTGAACACATGAGAGTTTTTGGAATAAATTTTAATTTAAACAAAAAGCATTATTGGTTTATTTAAGAATTGTAATTAAATTTTTTTGTTTTGAAATTTCATTATGACAAAATTACAACTGTCTTGATACTTTACAGTTCCATATAGTTTGAGGCACTACCACTCTTAAACCAGAGTACACATAATCAATCAGAACATGTAAAAATTATATATTTGGGTATTCAAACCAACTGTGTGATGAGATACCATATGCTAAAATTGTAAGCTTACTGAAAAGTCTAATGTTGACTTTCAATTTATTACATTGTGAAGTGATGTGGTGTGATGTGGTGCCAGATACTTCCAGATACAGTTGCCATTTGTAACATGTTATGAAGTACATCGTGTATTTTAAGTGTGATATATTACTATTATTATTATGGTCAGTGTTATTACTAAAGCAATATTTTAATATACGAGGAGAACTTTGTCCCTGCCTGAAGTGCGCTGGCTGATAACAAGCTCGTGTTAGATCATTAGGGGGTACTGAATTAAAGTGACTTGTTGCTGTGCATAAGCAGTGAATTCTTACCTTTGTTTTAAACTTTATTAACTTATGTAGTGAACGTTTCACATGGGTATAACATGCTAACATAGTATACGTTGCAAGGTTTTTTATACAAGTTATAATATATTAACTTACATAGGTTAAGGTGTATATAGTCAGTTTTTTTGAGAAAAATGGAAAAAGAAGATTGGTATTAAAAAAATTGGCAAGTCTTTATTGTCTCTCAAATTATAGATAACATAAGCTAATTTGTTTACAATTTTACAATGAAAAATGTTCCTGTTGATTTAACTTGGGTATGACCTTTGATCCCTGATATTCAATTTTAGATCAAATTTAAAAATTTGGCTTTTGTCACAACATGCCATTTTATTATTCTATAACATGCAAAGTTTTGTTCAAATCGGTAATCATTACTTTGCAAAATGTGAGTTGGTGATTTGTCAGTTTGAGTCGCTATCGAGAAATCTTGCTCTGTTGTTTCACTGCACTTCAATGAATTGTTATCATCTATTTGGGTGTCCCATATTTCATTACTCATGAGCCCATTGGGTGTCCCATGTTTCATTACTCATTTGTCTGGTTCACCAGACAAACCACAAATTTGTCTGGTGAACCAACAAAATAAGCATATGGTAAAATAAACAGTAATAAGTAAGGCCTTTACTTATTACCATTTTTTATTGTATAAATATACACTGTGTACTTTGAGTTTTTGATAGTGCAAGGTTGCCTTATTTTTGGTCACCTTGGAACTATCAAGGCTGTATTTAATGTTTCAGTTTACTGTGTAAGTAAACTGAAACATTAAATATCTATTGCAAACTTATCACACAGCGACGCTTCTCTTGATGAAAAAGTGGATTTTATTTTCTATTTTTTATATAAAGGAAATGCATTTCATGTCATATGCCCCTCTTCAGTTCTTACATATAATGGTGCAACTAAAGTATAACTAATGGTGACTATCTAATTTCTTTTTATACTAATACACAGACACAATGTAGTGAAATTTTTCATCTTTTTATTCAAACACTAGTGGAGTCAACTTTTATACTTTTTTTTTTGCATAAATCAATGTAAAATTTTGTTAAAACTATTCTTAGTGTCAGGATCTTGTAAAAATTCTAAAAAGAAACTATAAAAACATTTTATAAAAATATAGAATTTAATTATTATTTAAGTTTTAAGCTTAAAGTATTTTAATTTTTGAATAGTTATGGATATTCGACATGCCTGATGGCAGCGGCCGTTTCTTGAAAGGACGTATGGGCCACGCCGCTCCTCTAACCAAGATTACTTTCCACGGATCTAATGGTGAAAATATACTCAGTTCAGGTAATATTAAGTTACAAGAATGATGTATTTGAGAAATTAATAAATGTATAACGGTAAGTTTATTTGAGGAAATTGATTTAGGGAATGTTTTAAGATAAATGTATATTGTGTGGCCAAAGAAATATTAAAACTTGGGTTGATGCAAAAGTTCTTCCCATTTTCTTTAAAAGAATCAAAGAAAAATTTTATTTACTAAAACTTACATTTAATCAATATAGTATTTGCCATTCTGTTCAATGACCTTTCTCCATCTCTCCGGTAGCTGCATAATCCCGTGCTCATAGAATTTCTGAGATTTCTGGCTAAAAAACTGATCCGGGTGATTTTTCAAGTCTTCCAAGGAAGTAAAGTTTTTACCATCTAAGCTGTTTTGAAGTGATATAAATAAATGGTAGTCAGAGGATGCAAGGTCAGGAGAGTATGGTGGACGGACCAAAACATCCCAATCAAATTGTAAAAGTTTTTGTCGGGTGGCCAAAGACACGTGTGGTCTAGCATTGTCTTGATGGAACACAATGCCCTTTCTGTTGGCTAATTCAGGTCGCTTCTGGTCAATTGCTCACTTTAATTCACTTAGTTGTGAACAGTATTTTTCTGAATTAATGGTCTGATTTTCAGGTAATAGCTCATAATAAATGATTCCCTTCCAGTCCCACCAAATGCATAGCATAACCTTCTTTGGATGTAAACTGGCTTTTGCACTGGTTGAAGGCGCATCTCCGTGCTTACACCATGATCTTTTATGCTTAACATTATTATACACAATCCATTTTTCATCACCTGTAATGACTCACTTTAAAAATGGGTTGATTTCATTGCGCTTCAATAGAGAATCGCAAGCAGAAATTTGGTCTATCAAATTTTTTTCTGTTAACTCATGCGGCACCCATACGTCGGCCTTGCTAACCATTCCAAGTTGATATAATCACTTTGGCACTGTTGACTGATTGATTCCAAGAATTTCTCCAATCTCTCGAGTCGTTTTGTGTCGATCACTTTCAATTAGTGCCAATATTTCGTTGTCATTAACCTTGGCTGGTCATCCAGAATCTGGTGCATCGCTAAGGTTAAAATTGATTTTCACAAAACTTTCTGAACCACTTACGATATGTGGAATAATCAATGGCTCCCTCATCATACACAGAACATATATTTTTGTGTATGCGAAGCATTCTTGCCTTTTTGGAAATAAAAAACATATAATATGTCGAAAATGCTCCTTATTTTCTGCCATTTGTAATGCTTAACAAAATTTTAAAAACACAACTAAGTAACACAACTTTATTCTCAAATACTAGCTGAGATCCCTTTTGTCAAACAACGTCAAAATTTTACACATGCGAAGGAAATAACACTTCAGTGTTGCGATGCAAAGCCAGCTGGTGCTAAAAACAGGACGAACTTTTGCATGAACTAAAGGCACTGGTCTGCCATTTTGGAGAATCTGATTGTGTTTGGGTAAGCTTGGAAATTTCCATTTATCCATATATGTTTAATCTCATTAATCTGTGAGTGTGGTTGAATGAAAAAACAATTACATTAGGAATTTATCAATAATAATTAGGAATATAAATGTGAAATTAATGTGTGGTCATTATTTATATTGACTGAAATCCAGAGGAATTTACTACACAAAAAAGACTGTAAAGCAAGATTTGCAGATTAGGATTTTCCAAATTAAAAATATGTATTTCTTTTAATTTGTTTAGACTTGATTCTGTTCTGACAAAAGAGTGGTACTGTACAGTACATATAATTTGATATAAACATTACTGCTTTTGTATTGTTTATATATATTCCTGTATTTTGAGGTAGACAAAATTCTAATTAAAGCACTTGTTAATTATTTTGTGGAAAATAGATGGAAGGACTTATTAAAGAAGCTCTCAAAATGTAAAGCTGATTGATAAAATAAAATGGAGAAACACTGAGATCGGTGTTACATGTACTTTTTTTTTTTTTAAGCACTTTCGACGAACTTATAGTCATCGTCATCAGGCAAATACAGAGATTTACCAAATAATTGGATTATTTCCGATAATATAAAGATTTATATGATAAATACAGAGATTTACCAAATAATTGGATTATTTCCGTTTAATTTTTTGGTAAATCTCTGTATTTGCCAAAAACTTCTCAGCAGTAGGTGTTATATAACAATTATTATGGTTGTTGAAATTCTGAATATAAATGGGGTTTGCTTGCAAAATCCGCACAGGCGAAGTTGCGGGTAACAGCTAGTTATGAATATAGTAGAATATGTTTTTCTCTCGAAACATTTTTAGTATTAGAGGACACCACTAGATGTACAAATTTGTCTTTTATAAAATTTTTGTCTTATGTGCTTAACTGTTTTCCTTATCTGATATCATCAAAACCATCTTCCAAAAAATGATAATTTTTCTGGGGTGTTGGGATGAACTTTGCACAATTGCATATATATATATATATATATATACTTTGGATTAAGGAGAGTGCCAGATTTTTGGAAATAATCATTCAGAAAGCAAACATTCTTTTATTTGCCTAATATTAGTACATTATATTCAGTGGTGATATTCGAAATATTTAACAAAGGGTTCGCTAACAGAAAATTTTTCCTTAACGATTTTTTTTCGCTCAAATGGTGCATTAGCAACATTAGCGCAAAAACTGATCTTCAGATACCCATATAAATAAAAAAGATGCGTTCGCAAAATTAAGTCAGTTAAAATTTAACATTGTTTATGCCAAAAGTATATTTTTTTTTATAAATAATAAAAAAGAGTGTTCAAAATGGTTTATTTTGTACATATTTTAATATTTTTCATTCAAAATATTTTATAAACATAAAAATTGGCTTTTTTTTAATCAGAAAAAGTCATAGGGAAAGCAGTTAAACAAGAAAAACTTTTCTAAATCATTTATTTTATCGTTAGGTATTATTATAATAATAGACAGATGTCATCGTCTCTCGAAATACAATATCTTTCTTATTTCGCTGTTGATAGCCCGACACGTGCTCCGCAGCCATCTTGTATTTTCTCGCGCGCGTGGGATTGTGGGATCTCTCTTATGACTGGATCTAGTTTCGAGAACTCTCTCGAGTCGATCGCGATTGAACCTCGTTTTAGTCGAGATTGAAACGGTCGATGGAGGTTGCACTAGGCGAACAGGGTATAAGGCTCTAGTTTAGTAGTGTTACAGAGTATAATACGTATATTTTAATATATTTTTTAAAAGAAACAAAATCACTGAGAAATGTTACGTGTGTTTAACAACGGGTTCGGAAAACTTTGAAAATGTTAACAACGGGTTCGGCTGAACCTGTGCGAACCCGCTGAATATCACCACTGATTATATTAATCAAAAGCATGTATAGTGCAGCAAAAAAAATATGAAAGGAGAGCAATTGTATGCTGCTGCATTTCAGAGTTCTCATATTAATCTCTAATCCTTTAAAATTTTCAATTGTTTTCTGTTTTGTCATCTGAGCATGTTGCTTTTATCTGTAACCAATGTTGCCAAGTTAGTAGATTCCCATGAAATTTAGTGGAATTTTCAGCATTTTTGGGGCTGATTTTTATATTTTTACAGTATTGTGTTAGATACTGTGCTTTTTTTCTGTACTCTAACGGCCGATTGCAGAGACAGAGTTTACATTAAACGACGTTTACATTGGCTCTTACTTACTTCGCTATTACTCCCCTGTTTTAGGAGTCGTTCGGCCAATCGGATTATTTCTTCGTGACGTCAGAAATGGTCGAGTGAGTCTAGAAAATAGGTCAAATAACTTGTTTCTAATCGCTGTCTTGTAGACAGCGATTAGAAACAAGTTATTTGACCTATTTTCTAGACTCACTCGACAGCAGGTTTAGAGGGCTTTTCAATTCGAGTGGTAGCTTTGTTTGTGGAAAAGTTTAGATAAAAACAGACATCGTTTCTTTGATAAATGTTGTAAACGGTACGAATCGACAAAATTACTCATTAATTAATTAACTGCTCGGAACAAAAACAACAAAATGAAATACTTTAAATTTGTTTTAAATGTTCCAATTTCGATATTCAAATGGGTGAAGACTTAAAACTACAATTAAATCAGATGCATTTATTTACAATTTGAGTATCGTGTCGGTTATAAAACGTTAATGCATTTCGGGGTCGTTGTACTGTTAAACAAACGAGACAATTTTAATAATTACAGAAATCTGTTTATAGATATAAAAATGTAATATTAATAATAAAATATTTAAAATTATTCATTTCGACAGTAATAAGATGTCGAAATAATTCCTTAAAAATCTATTCCGAAGACGAATTTCGAATTCGGTATAAATTTTCTAAATATGGATTTGTTCATATTTTAAATCGTATTGGCAACGAAATTAAATAACGAAATAGAAAAGGATTGTCATTAATTGCCGAACAATGATTTTGACGGCCTTAAGCTTTCGGAATATAGCTGACGACCATTTCTGACGTCACGAAGAAATAATCCGATTGGCCGAACGACTCCTAAAACAGGGGAGTAATAGCGAAGTAAGTAAGAGCCAATGTAAACGTCGTTTAATGTAAACTCTGTCTCTGCAATCGGCCGTAAGATGTCAAGTCTAACAGTCTTTAATATTGAGCCTGAGTTTGTTCAAATTTAAAAGAAGCTAGAGTTTGAACTGACAGGAAGCTTGTCTACGGCTTTGCAACTTGCTGGGTAATACTCGAGTCGACTAGTATCGGACTGCCAGATGCATTTGCTATCAAACAGCAAATTACCAAAAATATACTGTATATCCATTAGGCTTTCATCAAACTTTGTTTTATAATCATAGTGTAGGTGGAATTAGTGAGATAATTGTGAAGATAGAAGGGACAGCAGTGTGTTTGTCATTATGCTTTTAAGAGTCTTCATGATGAAAAATACTGCAAGAATGAATTAATTTCTAATATATCAAATATTTAAAATAATACTTGATAAGTAAAATAAAAATTTTTATTCTACAGGTCTAGATAGTTCCGTGCGTCGTTTTTCGACCGTAAAAGATAGTCTGAACAGAAGTCTCGGGCAGGCATCGCACAACAGGAGAGCCGCAAAAAGAAAAGGAGTTAAATACGACGTTGCAAAGTTACCTCCAATAATGAATTTTGCTTCCGGTATGATATTATCCTTTACATATTGTATAATATTAAATACGATATTAGAAATTTTAATATGTTGAAGTAAGCAATTTTGTTTAGTTGTAGTCATTATAAAATGAGAAACAAACACTTTATAAAATTGTAATTTCTCCATAATTTGGTATTAAAGCAACAAATTAACAATTAATTTACATCAAATATAATTTTTTATAATTATTTGCAAATTGTAGCATTATATAAGTTTTATCATATATTTAATGTTTTGCGCAGACATGCAATTGGCAATTCTGTGCAAGATATGTGATGTCATTATGTAAAATGTAATGAGTTATAAGAGAATATATGAAGTGCAATGCCATAACATAAATGTTATTTTTCTCTAAATATGTTTTATTGAAGAAATGAATACTAAATGCAATGTTTTCTATTTCAAAAAAATATTGTAGCAATAGTAGTGCTGTAAGGAGCTGTATTTTGAAGTCGAATTTATGTGCAAGCCATAACATTTTAATTTTAAGCTCCAGAGTGCAAGCCATGTGGCTTTTGGCACTTAAAACTTTGTGGCTTATGTTTACATCATTTTGTTATTTTAGAGAATTTGTAACCTAATGAGTTTTTTTACCATTTTATTGTAAAATTGAAATGAATTCTTCCAAAACTTGTAGGAATTCATTAATTATAAGTGCAGTAGAGCATCGATTATCCGACCCCCGATTAACCGTCACATCGGTTAACTGATTGTTCTAGTTGGCAAATTTCAAATGTCCGCTAGTGATGTGGCATTACAATATATGGCTATATCTTGGCTACTTTAATACTATTTTTGTTAAATATTTGTGTGTTTTAGCTGGTATCAAGGCTCGACCATTGAAGGGAGGCCAATATTTAAACGAGACTTAATTTTCTATTTATGAGTGGTTGTTTGTTTCGTGAGCAATAAAATAATTTTAAAATAATTTTTAACGATACAATAGCAACAATTATTATTTTTAAAAAAAATTGTTAGGCTAAACATCGATGAAAATTCAACACGAAGTTGGTTAATAGCAATATACTAATAAACTAATTACATGGGATATACTAATATCCTAATATACTATACTAATAATGTATTTTTTTCCTTCTTTTTGGTTATCCAATTTTTCAGTTATCTGACCAAACTGAGTCCCCAATTGAGTTGGATAATCGATGCTCTACTGTGTTTATAAATCCTGAAAAAATTGTTTTTTTTTTTTTTTGGCATTTACAACATTATGGCATTGCCCACTTCTTATATTGGGTTGGCCAATAAGTTAGTGCAATTTTTGTTGATACATAGATGATCTGAAAAACATTTATTAGCCTTGAAAACATGCATTTGTTTGACAAACAACTTTTCACCAACACTTGTCAAAAATAAAGTTTGACGGTAAGTTTCGTTTTGTGTTTTTTTCAAAATTTGAAAGATGAGTGAACAATTATGACATATTATGGTTTTTTACTTTAAAAAAGGTAAAAGTGCAGTGCAAACCTGCAAAAACGTATGTGAGATGTATGGTCAGGATGGTGTGAAAGAATGTGTGTGCCAGAAGGGATTTGCAAGATTCCATTTTGGAGATTTTTGCATTTAAGATGCACCAAGATTGGGTCAGCCAGTTGAGACTGACAGCAATCAAATAAAAGAATTAGTCAACAGTAATCCATGCCATATGTGGGAGATTGCAGATAGTCTTCAAATATTGAAATTGAGCATGGAAAATCATCTGCATCAATTGGATATATCAGAAAGCTGGATATTTGGGTTCCACATGAACTTAGTGAAGCCAATTGCATCACTCGCATTTCCATTTGCAATTCTCTCAAAAAACATGAGGAAAGTGACTCATTTCTGAAGTGAAAAGTGAATTGTTTATGTCAACAACAATTGTAAAAGATCATGGGGAAAGTGTGGAGAACTGCCACAACTCACATATTATATAGCTTTTTATTATTAGCATATTATAGCTTTGAGGGGCCCCTCAAAGCTATAATATGCTACTGCCCAATTCTAATGCTCATCTCAATTTTGCACATTACCATCAAGAAAATAAAGATCATGGTACTATTTTAGAGATGCTAAATTCATTCAGTATGGTTTGAATGATTTGAAGAAAGATTATGTTTGTGAGAATCCGAGGGCTGTTTTCTTGTAAATTTCAGCAAAAAATGCATTATTTAGAAACTTATTTGTTCTCACAGAAATTAGAAAACAAACAAGCATGTGTTCGTTTTAACAGTATACAATTGACTTAGAAACTCATATTGGAGAAGGGGATTTGACGCAACAAGTCCTTTCTCCCTCACCTCAACCAGCAAAAGTTTGATATGTTAAATAATCAATTGTTAAGGCATGAGGAAGTTGACATTTAACAATGTCCACAAGGAGAATCTAAAACCAAACGAAAAAAATAGGAGACCTATGAGTCAACTTTAACTTTCTTTGTCCAGTGATGACACATTTGCAGGTGTCACCACTGCCAACAGGCAGTCACGAGACCAAATTCCCACACCGAATGAGTATATAATGGTCACGCATCCGACCTTCCAGGCAGATATATTCTGAAGACGACCATATGGAGTCGTCCCACCATCTAGTCCCCAAAGGATTACCTTTATAAATTTTGTGTAGTGTGCAATTAAAGTTTATTATATAACAAAAGATCTTAACAAGATCATCATTCTTCAACATTCTCCCTTGCTTTTAATGGCATATGATCTGTTGTTGTACAGCTTCTTTATGCCTTTATAAAAAAGAGCAAAAGATTTCTTGTTGAAAAGCAAACTGCAAACACTTCATTTCCTTTACTTGTTCTCTAGAAAATGGACTCAATAAACACTGCTTGTTAGAACGGCATGCTTTGTAACAAACTAAAGGCTGTAATTTAAAGAAAATGTTGAGTCATACTTGTACTGCTAGGTTTGTTGATCAAATCTTTCAAGAATTGTATTTGAGATAACAGTCCAAAAATCTACAAAAGATGCTCTATCTATTTCAACTAATCAAACATGCTTTAAGGGCATGATTTGCCACAGATCTTGAGATAAAGGAAGTTCTGCATCTGTAAATCTTTTTCAAATAAAAAAAAAAACTTTTTTCTGGGCATATAAAGAAGTTTGTGCAACAATGATGCAACAATATAGAAAAATAATGTTTAATCTCCTATGTATTTCCTGTAGATATGATTATTTTTGGAATTAAAAGGATACTGTTTTCTAATGTTTATCAGAATATATTTCCACCAAATTTTTATACAAATAAAAGCTAAGTTTCTAATGTTATTTGATATTTTTTCTTAATTAACACATTGTATTTATTGTTATTCATAGTTTAAAATAATTGAGATTTTTTTAATGTAAACACAGTTAAAGTTCATTTAATGTATAATTAATTGATATGAACTTAGCTGTAAAGAATGAATTTGTGTATAGATATCGGTATATGAAGTTCATTATATTAATAATAGTTTTATAATAAAATGATTAATAGTATATTGCTTAAATTTTTTAATATGGTGTATATAATGTTTTAAATAACTTTTAATGTACGAAACTTTAATAAATAGAAAGTGCACGAGAGAAAGACTGGGACAGTATAGCAGCATGTCATCGAAATCTGAACGTCGTCACTACGTGGAACTACGACAGATGCTGTATGGGAAAACATAAACTATTGCACGACAGATTTAAGGGACAGAGAAATGTTGTACCTTTGGTAAGCTAAAATACTGTATTATCAGTTATTTTGTTTGATTTAAATTTATTGATAAAAATTGGGGCATATGTTAAATAATTTCAAAAAAACAATACTAGATTCTGTTGGTATTGTTTTAAAAATGCATTAATGTTAATGGCAGTAGCATAAAATAAAGTTATCTGGATGTCTGTGTGTTAGGGGACACAGACATCCAGATAACTTTATGCCAGATAACTTTTGTCCTCCCATTACTTAGATCTAGGTATCAATCTAATCATAATTTATGTAGAGGATGAATTGGGATGCTGTTCCTTTATTGTAGGTTATTGGAATTTAATCCTAATTTACTATAATGTTGTTTTTATTTTAAAAAGATTGTCCTGTTAAGTGTATTGTTATATTGAATATGATCTAGACCAGCAGTTCTTAACGTGCTCACCGACAGTGGCCCCAGGTAAAACTACATATTCTTTCATATACTCATAAATTTTAATATTCTTACTATAGTTAAGTTTGGGGCATATGTTTGGACTTTAGATTGCCAATGTGGCACAGATGCAGGGTGCACTGACACACTGAAGAGAATGTGTTAAAATATGAATGAGGATACTGGGGATTTCCCCAAAAATTTTCCCGAAGGAGCATGTTTGAAGTCAATACTGTATATGGCATCCCCTAATTTTAATTTACCTTAGCAATTTCCATTTGCAATTCTCTCAAAAAACATGAGGAAAGTGACTCATTTCTGAAGTGAAAAGTGAATTGTTTATGTCAACAACAATTGTAAAAGATCATGGGGAAAGTGTGGAGAACTGCCACAACTCACATATTATATAGCTTTTTATTATTAGCATATTATAGCTTTGAGGGGCCCCTCAAAGCTATAATATGCTACTGCCCAATTCTAATGCTCATCTCAATTTTGCACATTACCATCAAGAAAATAAAGATCATGGTACTATTTTAGAGATGCTAAATTCATTCAGTATGGTTTGAATGATTTGAAGAAAGATTATGTTTGTGAGAATCCGAGGGCTGTTTTCTTGTAAATTTCAGCAAAAAATGCATTATTTAGAAACTTATTTGTTCTCACAGAAATTAGAAAACAAACAAGCATGTGTTCGTTTTAACAGTATACAATTGACTTAGAAACTCATATTGGAGAAGGGGATTTGACGCAACAAGTCCTTTCTCCCTCACCTCAACCAGCAAAAGTTTGATATGTTAAATAATCAATTGTTAAGGCATGAGGAAGTTGACATTTAACAATGTCCACAAGGAGAATCTAAAACCAAACGAAAAAAATAGGAGACCTATGAGTCAACTTTAACTTTCTTTGTCCAGTGATGACACATTTGCAGGTGTCACCACTGCCAACAGGCAGTCACGAGACCAAATTCCCACACCGAATGAGTATATAATGGTCACGCATCCGACCTTCCAGGCAGATATATTCTGAAGACGACCATANAGCCCAATATTTAGGTGATCGTTTGGTAACTTGGTATATAAAAGAGTATAAATCATACTTAGTGTTTTAGAAGGAATCAATATTCTCTCTACTCTTCTTCTGATTAATACTATATTTCTCATACATTAGATTAATGTGTTGCTTATATTTGTCTTTTCAACATCTACAGACTTAATTGTAGCATTATCTATCTATCTATCTATATTCAGTTTATGGCATCTGACATTGCCTTCCGATCTCCTGGGACCCTCTCCATCTCTCTCTATCCATATACCATTCCTCTTTAATTCCTTTTTCACTATATGCTAACTTTACTCCATCATACCAAGTTTGTCTGGGTCTTCCTCCCTTTTTCCTTTTTTGTGGATTGTATTCCATTGACATTTTTGGGAGTCTCTCATCACTCATTCTTTTCACATGTCCAAACCAAATAAGTTGTTTCCTCTATTTCTTCCAAAACCATTTCCTTCAATCCCATTAGATCTTTGATTCTTTCATTAGTTATTCTTTCTCTTTTTGAGATTCTGTACGATCTTCTCAATGCATCCATTTTAACCTTTGTTACTTTTCTCTTCTCTTTCCCAGTCATTTTCCATTCCTCCGCCCTGTATAACAGAATGCTTTTAACAATAACATTATATATATTTTTTTCTTGATCTAGTTATTTCTTCACTCCTTCATATTCCATTTAATCTTTTAATTGCTCTCTTACCATGTGCTAATCTTGTATTAATTTCTAATGTATCTCTTCCTTCTTGATGAATTTGTATTCCAAGATAATTGTAATGTTCACATCCCTCAATCTTTTCTCCTTCTTCCAGTTCCATGTCTGTTTTAGTCACTCCTACACACAAATATTTTGTTTTACTCATGTTTATGTATAAACCTCCTTCAAAATATTCCTCTTATTTTTCTTATCATGTATTCTAGATCATCTTATTCTCTGCCATTATCACCTGATCATTGCAAATTGCAATGTAAACATTGGTATACCATTAATATCTATTCCCATATTACAACATTTCCTTTTCCATATTTTCAATACTCCTAGATTTTAAATAAAATTGGTGAGATACATCTCTGTCTTAGTCTTTTTGATACCATAAATCCTTCTGATATTTTTTTTTCCATTTTTTATTTTCATTATGGATTATCTATATAATTCTTTAACTGCTTTAATGAGTGTGTTAATATTTATCTCTTTTAATGACTCCCATAATTTTGTTGTTGTGACATTATAGACTTAACGAAAGCATATGATAAACAACAAATGAGTTTCCTGTCTTGTTGCTAATCTTTTTTTCCATAATCTGTTTTATACAGAAAATATTGTCTATACATGATCTTCCTGTTCTGAATCCATTCTTATTGTAAATTATTGTTTATTGTTTAAATAGTGTTTGACTATCAGCATTTGTGGAAACTTCGTAATTATTGGATACAATACTGGACACGTCGACAAGTTTAATATTCAGTCCGGTATATATAGAGGCTCTTACGGAGAATATACAGGTAAGATTTGTTTACTTTCCCATTACTTACAAGGAGAGCCTACTGCTTTGGGGTAACGGATTTTGATGATCTTTGGTTTAGAGGTAGTACACCATGTGATTGTACTCCGTGTAAAATACTAAAGTGCAATACTCAAATATAATCAAGAAAATCGAACTTAAAGTTTTTTAGCACTTTATATATAAATTATACGTACTTTTATTTGAGCGTCCTGTGGCAGAGTGGTAACGAGTCCGATTCATAAGCTTGAGTTCTCGGGTTCGATTCTCGCGTATAATTTTTTTTTTAATTTATAAATACTTATAATGTATTTATTTATTTACTCATTCATTTCTTATTATTTATTTATTTTAATTTAATTTCTACT
Source organism: Centruroides sculpturatus (assembly GCF_000671375.1). Lineage (NCBI taxonomy): Eukaryota > Metazoa > Arthropoda > Arachnida > Scorpiones > Buthidae > Centruroides > Centruroides sculpturatus. The sequence goes on from NW_019384490.1 coordinate 1,577,650, forward strand.
ATTCCAAGTCTAATATTTTTATACTTTTGTTGACAATAACGGCGCATTCTTGACACCTATGTGTCAACTTTCCCATCTAATTGTTATCACTAACGGTGACCGATCTAATTCTCACTAGGAGCGTTTTTTCTATCGGAGTTCTTTTTCACTCACTCTTTAACAGTTCGTTTCTAAATTTCGACACGAATAGACGTATTTGTGTAGTAAAACTTATTTTGAAAAATTATTTTATAATCAAAAAATGTCGTCAAGAGAAGCAAGTTCTTCACGTTGTGACGAAAAAACTGTTGATGATAACTCTTTATACAGTGATGTAAAATACTAACTTGTAAAGTGCAAAACTCAAATATAACCAAGAAAAACGAATATAATTTATTGAAGCAATATTATATAATTACATATCATTGTCAGATGTACATGATCGTGAATGATACTTATGATAAAAACATTCAAAACAAAAATTCTGTCTACACCAAGAACAACAAATAAATGCTGCTTTTTTAAAAGGTATCATCAACAGTTTTTTCGTCACAACGTGAAGAACTTGCTTCTCTTGACGACATTTTTCGATTATAAAATAATTTTTCAAAATAAGTTTTACTACACAAATACGTCTATTCGTGTCGAAATTTAGAAACGAACTGTTAAAGAGTGAGTGAAAAAGAACTCCGATAGAAAAAACGCTCCTAGTGAGAATTAGATCGGTCACCGTTAGTGATAACAATTAGATGGGAAAGTTGACACATAGGTGTCAAGAATGCGCCGTTATTGTCAACAAAAGTATAAAAATATTAGACTTGGAATAGTAGAAATTAAATTAAAATAAATAAATAATAAGAAATAAATGAATGAGTAAATAAATAAATACATTATAAGTATTTATGAATTAAAAAAAAAATTATACGCGAGAATCGAACCCGAGAACTCAAGCTTATGAATCAGACTCGTTACCACTCTGCCACAGGACGCTCGAATAGAAATACGTATAATTTATATATAAAGTGCTAACAAAACTTTAAGTTCGATTTTCTCGATTATATTTGAGTATTGCACTTTAGTATTTTACAGGTAGTACACTCACATGGTGTACTACTTCTACACCAAAGATTGTCAAAATCCGTTACCCCAAAGCCGTAGGCTCTCCTTGTTAGATGTAAAATTTTTTTCACAATTACTGAAATCACAAGGATGGTTCAATTTCTGTCCAGAATTTTGCCAATGACAATGGAACTGAATGTGTTACATATTTCCAATTTATGTTTTTGTTTAGCTACTCCCCTTCTACGTACTGACACTTTAACCATTGTTTTGGCAACGATGCTGGTGTCAGATCTACTTCATGATGTTCTCCAACTTCAGAATTCTGGATGAATCTCTTGTCTTCATCAGCTTTCTTCTTGATAATCACATGGTGACAGGTGTGGTTGCTGTCATGTCTGGACTACCCAACAGATTTAGGTTAGGTAATCCAGAATTTCCTAACCAAATATGTTGGTTATCTTCATTTTGCACATGACCTTGCTTTAACTTCAATTCTGTAAGCATAGTGTCATTGTCATTGTCGCAGTGAAGGGGAGTACCCAGAGAAAGAAACATAAATTGGGATTATGTAGCAATGAGCTCATACTTGCATTTGATGGGTAAAAAATTGTCAATTCACACAACTTGACTTGCAATTTTCAACACAGTCAAGTTGAACACTGAGTCAAATCTGGTTTTTATTGTTTCTATTATCATTTTAACTTAAACAACTTCTTACTGAGTTACTGGAAATGATAATATATACTCGAGAACCTTTATAACATATCATTTTAACTTTTTAACCAAAGATGCCAAAACAACATGACAAATAAACTTGTAGGTTTGAGAACTTGTGAACTGATCTTTTCATTAACTACTAAATTTGTAAATAATTGTTTGAATTATAAAATTTATTGAACTAGAACTTAGGTAATATTTATGTAATTATTTAGTCAATTTGGACTATAGGTAGTAAGTTATGTTGCCATGTTGTACCTTTAATAATTTTTAATTAATGTCAGATCACAGTTCAAATTTTTGCTTTCTTTGGACAAAATTTTAACTTTTTGGCTTTTTTGTTTTTTAGTGTATTCTTCGTAAAGAATTTTAAGACATTTCCTACTGAATTAGTAAACTAGAGTTCAAAACATCAATGGGATCAAATGTTGAAGCAGAATGGCATCAGCCATTCTACTTCAACATTTAGCAACAGCTTCTGGGAACCTCAAATTTTTTATATCCTTTTAGTTCAAAATTCACTGAATGGAACTTTCAAACCATATTTGACATGTTTGAATTTTTAAAACTGTTTATACAGTATTATATTCTTTCCGAAACCCATAAATCATAATATGCTTAAAATGTATTGATATAAAAACCATATTGACTCTATTTTATTCAAACAAATGTGAAAGTAAAAAGTTTAAGCTTCTAAACAAAAAATGCAATCTTACAACTGTAATAATTAAATCATAGATCTATGTTAAGTAAAGTTGATATTGGGTTGTGACGTCACGATTGGCATGACATCGAGACCGACACCACTGTGTTTTAGAGAACACAGAAATCGCAATGGCGATTACATTTCGTGTCACGCATGAGCGGTCGCTTTTGTAGGTGATCGGATTCAGGATAGAGACAGTCTAAGAGACAATGTATTTGAAGAAAGAAGTGCACTCAACTACAGCATTTTTAAACAATTATCTGTTTTATTCTATAGACTAATTTAGACATATGTATATATTAGAACTAACAGTATAGCAATATAGTAAAACAGCATCTGTATCATTCTCAATTAAATTGTGTTGGATCCCTAACTGAAAGAGGAATTTAGGAGTATTAAGTACTGGGGTTGGATGTCACGCCAACAGTCATCTCAATTAAAACTTCTTCCAAAACTTCAGACTATGAGGCGTTAAATATAATTAAAAATATTTTAATTATAGTCTCATAGTCTGAAGTTTTGGAAGAAGTTTTAATTGAAAGAGGAATTTACAATCAAATATGAAGTTAATAAATATCTTAGTAAACTTAGAAGTGAATCCTTTCCTGATGATTTCAAGGGTGTGGATGGGTGGTGTTGGTGAAGTTCCGAAGATTTGGTAGATGTTGATGAGATGTCCCTGGATGAGGGGTGGCTTTCCAGATACATGGATGTCTTAAAAAGTAAATCAACCAATATCCAAAATAGTCAAATAGCGGGAGAAATGTCCAAGGAGGTTGGGACTGGTGACCGACAAGCTAGCAAACCTGAACCCCAACCAAATCGAGATGGTCGACGAACTCCTGTCATCATTGATCCTGTTTTTTTATTTTGGGGGCTCTCCCCCTTGCAACTCTTGTCCTTTTTTTATAAAATTAGTCTATATCAATGGCAATTTTTCCATTATGTTCCTGGTGACACATCCAAAAGATGTATCATCTCTGGACAAGGAATCGAGTTGTGGGGAAAAAGTATAATCATATCCCTTTTGATTTTTTCTCTTTTTTGAAAAGTTTGTTGAAAAGGCTCTCACAATGTTGAACAGAAAGCTTTTGCTTATTTTTAACATCTGCCTTTACTTTTTACCTGTGGCTTTGGAGAAGTGTGTAAGAGGAAGGTTGTAGTATTGACAATTGCAGTGAAAAAGGAATATATTGCAGTACGTGTGACGGATCTGATGGTGACTGTGTGAAACCAGTGAATTCTATTTAAACTTTATATTATATAGTATTTCTGTATTTTATTTATTATTTAGGGCATTTAATTGTTATTTTTACCTTAAGTTATGTGTTTGCTGTTTTAAGTTTATCAAAATGGGTATTGTTTAGATCTGGAAATGGATTAATTCATTTTCTATTAAACAAATTCACACCTAAATTCATTTTCTATTATTTCTAATTGGGAAAACTGATTCGGGGTTGAAACAGCCTCCTGGAATGTATTAAATTCAAAGTGTGTGGCATCACCATACATGTAGTTTAGACTATTTTGGAAGAATAGATTGATTTGGAGCAGGAGTTAAAATATGTAATTTACTTTTACTGTGCAGGTGCATTGTCAATTACCCAACCTGGATCTTTGTCCAAGACGTAGTAATTGAAGAGATAAAACCATATATAGAAGATAATTTGCAGTGCATCTACACGGTAAATAGTTGTTGCTGGTTTAGGTTCCACTCTACATTGATGTTTCTTTTTCTAGGATAGTTTAAGTTACTTACAGCTATAAAAATTTGAGATTTCAACATTAATTGAAACATTTGTTTTTGTGTCAATCTTTTTGAAACTGCATGTTGATCTATGCATTATTGTTTGTGTTCTGTTGAATATGGCTTTTACTCTTGATACAGACTTACCAGAGTGAAACGTGTGACTTATCAAATGCAGTGATGGGTTTAGGAACATTTACAATTGCCAAGACAAAGCAACCCATATACATTTTTGTTACAATTGCATTTCTTGAGTTAAAGATAGGTCAGAATATTGTTAATCTGTCTGTCTGGCTTGTAAGACTTGCAGATTCAAATGCATTATGGACAAAATCTCATCTTTTAGATATTTCTAAATTGTGAATTAAAATCATGAAATTAATTATAGGATTTTTTATAGCATACAAAAAATCAATGAAGATTTTATTATTATAATTTTATAATAAGTAAATTAGTTAAACTTTTTAGCACATGAAGGACAAATAAGAGGAGTTGTCACAGATGGCCTCAATCAACTGACAGTAACTGGAGGAAGCGACTGCAAATTAAAATTTTGGAAATTCAAAGATCGTACACAACTCGCTACCTTAGACGTGCAAGATCAAGTATCTCAAATGTTATTACACAGAGAAAGGTATTTTTAAAATAAACTAGCATTGAAATTTATTTGAAATAATAATCTAATAGAAGTTTTATTTCAATGTTTAGTGGAATGTTGGCTGTCGCTTTGGACACTTTTGTTATTTTAATAATAGATGTCGTAAGAAGGAATGTAGTCAGAACATTTTCCGGACACAGAAATCGGATTACTGACATGGTAACATTGTTATTTATTATTTTAATATTAATAATTAATTTAGAAATAGAAAAAGTGGAGAAAGTGTTTTACTTGATAGCAAGCAATTAAAAGCTGTGCATTTGTCAAAATTGTATAATATACTGGTAGAACTAAAGTTCACATAAGAATGAAAGAAATATTCTACAGTAAAGCAGTAGTCTTAATGAATTCTCCAGATTTTGAAAGAAAGAATTCAAATTGACCTCTGAAGTATCAATGTCACTCCAACAGGGACAATTCATAACTTCAAGACAGCAGGGTCAGATCTGGAGTGAGGTTCAATAAGAGTGAGAATTGGAGGTATTTGAACATCAACTGAAGCATGGTTTTTAAGGGGAAGATACTTTCTATGGAATGCTATTTGAACAGAGAAATAAATTTTAGTATGTTGTGGCCAATGAGAACATTTCAACAGAGGACTTTCATGATTAACATTTTAATATTTTCAAGTGCAATATCAGTGAATAAATTGCATTAATATGATTATAATTAATAATTACTGCAAAAACTGGATGTACTGCTTAAAATTAATTCCAAAGACACCTAAATCCAGTAAGAAAGCCAATTTAATTACTGAACTAATGGTTTTAATCTCATTTCAACTTCATCTTCAGATTCTTAGAACAGAAAACACTTTAAATATATTACAATTCAAAATTGAATCATTTATATATGACTATGAGCACTAATTTTTGGGTTTATGGAGGACTTACCACACACTATTGATGTAGTCGGCATAATTGCACAGAGGTCGGTAGACATAGGGTTAATGATGACAAAGGTAGGCATTTCGGACAGGTTGTCTGTCCCTCTTCGGCCGTATTTGTTACAATGTGGTGGATATACAGGTGTCTACAAAAATACAAGCATTTTTGTTACAAACATTTGGATTTTTGGATTATAATAGTATGTTCCTTTTGTGTGTGTATAAAATGTAATATTGTACTATTTTCTTGCTGATGTGTGGATGACATCATTTTCAGGATTTTTTACAGATGATATATTATTTACACAGTATAAATAGCTACACGAAGTTATAATTGTTGCTAAACATATTGTGAAGTAAATATTATGGTAAGTAAACATAATTTGAAATATATTATATATCGCAGGCACAAGGATTGAAGATACAATTTGGTTAATATTTAACATTAAAATATTTTTGTATTAATTTTTTAAAGCTATTTTAAAATTAAAAATGGTCAAAAAATGTTTGTTTAGTTAGTAAATTGTTTGTTAGTGGATTTAGGTATCTTAGGAATTAATTTTGTCATAAAATACAAATGGTTATGATAATTTAGTATTAAACAAAATTGTAATTATATTGTTAAGGATCCAAGTTATTTTTGTAAGTATTTTGAGGTGCATGAGGACTTGATAACATATACTAACCTGGGCATCTATTAACTTTAAACTGTTAGTATAATTATCTAATTGTTTTTATGATTATTATTTTACACTTATGCAAATAAATACATTAGATGCACACAATTTATATATTTTTCTTATTAAATTTTAGTGTATATCTCTTATAACCAACCAATTCTAATCTATTGCTGTATGGATTTATTTGGAGGTAGTTCTAACTCTTAGAATAGAAAATGTTGCATTAACTCTATTACCTATTATAAATTCTATTTACTCTGGATGTGATCTTGTGGTAAATTGGGTGTGCTCATAATGTATGAAGCTATAACTATATGATTTTAATGAGCCGATATGGAGTTCAACTAAATAGTTACATTGTTATCATGATAAATAATATAATTGCAGAATATATGTTTTTCTGCAATATTTTCTTGTTTACCAAGTGTGTCATTTATTTCATTGTTTCTAAAATTACTTTTCTTTACTGAATAGTATTTAATTTTGATTAAATGTAATTACAAATAATCTTTGTTTAGACATTTTCTCCTGATTCGTTCTGGCTTATTGTTTCTTCAATGGATGCAACAATTAGGACTTGGGATCTCTCATCAGGAAGGTAACCAAATTTATTTATTTTATGAAATATATATTTCATATTAAAGTGTTTTCATTGATATATGCAGAATACTTAATAAAATCTTCATAAAAAGCTTTATTTTTGCACAATTTTGTATCATTTAATGTTGCTATTTGATGATTTTTTGTATCTTAAAAATTCACCACCTATAATCTGTTTTTATTTGTGTATAAAAACAGATTATAGGTGGTGAATCTGTTTTTATTTGTGTATACAAATAAAAACAGATTATACAGCAAATTTTTACAATTTACTACTTTCAAAGTAAGCTCTTTCTGCAATTGCATAACTTCTGCAAGCATAGATACCACTTGTCACAAAAAATGGCTTTTATGATTGTTTCGACATCTTTAATGACTTCTGTTATGCAACAGAGTGGAAACTGCAGTATCAGAATCCTTGTCCCTTCATATTCTGTTTTGTTTTTGGAAACAGACAAAAGTCTATGGGAGCTAAATCCAGAGAGCAAGAAAATTGGAACAACCAATGGAAACTATACTGATAAGTTTTTTAAGACATCATAGAAAATGGCTTCCTGTACCATTTTGACAGATTATATGGATATTAATAGAAGTATATAGCTGTAGATGATGCTTATTTTCAAAATGATCAGTAAATACTTGCATAAACTGGTAATACTTGGATATCTTAGCTTATGGAGTCGACATTAAGTTAAACTCTCTAGATAAAGTTGCTATTTCAAATATTTTCAAACAATTGCACACAGATGTATCAAAATTTTCTTGGATCCATTTAGGTTTCCTTTCAGAGAAGCATTCTTTTATAATTTGCAACTCTTTGTTGTTTTATGATACAGGATATCCAAAGAATATTAAAATTGGGTGTTTTGTGTGTGTCTTTAATAAAAGCAGTTTGGTTAATCTAATCAATCAGTCTGAGACATAAATGAAACACTGAAATTGAGAAGGATGTGTTTTATTTTTTTCTACCTCAAAACTTATTAATTAAGCAACTGAAATTTTGTCAGTCTTTAGATGCTTTAAAACATTCTTATAATTTAGTTTCCTTAAAGATGATAAATTTCTAAAGTCATCTTAAGCTTAAAATAATTAATAAATATACAAATGCACAAGATCCTGAAATAATCACAACATAACAATCATTTATTAGCACAAATATTGTCTTTTTCTGCTCTATATTTTCTGTTTTGAGTTAAACTAACTCAATTCTCTGTCTATGCACCTATCTGTATTTTGCAAAACACTGCATTGGCTACTTCTTATGACAATAAATGGAATATAACTATACACATTATCCTAGTACTGTTCTATTTATCTGTCAACAGTAATAACATTGTGAATAATAATTGTATAAATTACATTATAAATATGAACTTATTAAAATTTTAAGAATAATATTTTATCATATTTTCATAGCTTATTAGATTGCTTTTGTGTTTCGTCTCCCTGTACGAGTCTTGCAATGTCACCCACCGGCGAATATTTGGCCACCGTCCACATCGACGATTTAGGAATTTATCTTTGGGCCAACTACACATTGTATTCTCCGGTGATTTTACAACCGCTTGCCAATGATTATGAGCCTTTGCTCTTAAAGCTTCCCACGATTTCACTCGAAGATACACGTGAGTCCATAAATTATTTACAGAAGCTAGTTTTAATTTAAATTAAAAACTATTTTTAAAAATTTTTTAGCAAGAACTAACAACGATGAAGAATTAGAAGAATCCAGTGATGAAGAAATTGACATGAATGTCGAAGAATATGTGTCACCAGAACAGATAGCCGAGCATCTAGTGACACTGTCACTTTTGCCTCGTTCTCGCTGGTGTAATTTATTAAATCTCAATTATATTAAGGTATGCAATTAAAAATATTGAAAGTTTATTTGATATTAGACTATTTAAAAAGTGAATTTTGATAGTTTAATTGGTCAAAAACTTGCTCAAGTGATTTATCAATGAGGATTATGATTATGCTATTTAAATTAATGCAGAAGGCTATATATTTTTATATTAATGCATGTGATCGGAAGTAGGAGTTCTCATGTGATAATAAACCACACAGGATGATGATCAAGAGATTCTCTAGGTTGCAATTTTCCATATGGGGACTTCAGACTCCCCATCTTTCTTATTTCCCTCTTATATCCCTTGCCCCAAGAAGTAATGCACTCAACAACAAAATTGCAAATATAAATAACTGGGTTTATTTGACTGGATTATATAAAACTATAGAATCACATATAACAAGATAAAGCCATATGATGTTAAAAATAAATATTTTCATTATTTTATAAACAAAATAATTTTAACAATGGGCCTTTTTTTAACCCAATACTATATTATGAACTATTCCTCCTAACTGTGCGAGAGAGAGTTTGCAGCCTGATAAATACCTTGATGATTGGCAATTTGAAGCCTTTAGGATGCAAAGTTTGTATCTTCAATTATAGTGATCATTTAACGGTACACAAGGATGGGAATGAAGACAGCAGCAATTGGGATTTGAACTGACAAGGAAAAACAACATGGAGATAGGTTTGGTGATTGGCTAGGACTGACGAAACTGACATCGGGTGAGCTGGACTGGGATTAGCATTGCCAAACTAGACATCTGAAGTAAAAATGGTTAGTCTCCATCAAAGTGGCCAAACTACACTGATTATGCAACCTTTTAATTGGATGACATTTCTGGTCCTTTCATATATTTTTGACTGTTTCCTGCATTGAGATGCTTCCAAAAAAGAACAATATCGAATGAAAACTTTGTTATCCAATCCCAAATTTTCTTTTTACTTCCCTGGTGAATTATATCCCCTTTCAATGACTCCTCTTCCTGGAAAATGTTATCATTGACAAAATCTTGCCACTTCCTCATCACTTTTCCAAAAATTTTTTCTCTAAAATTTAAAACAGTTTTTACAAAATTGTAGTCCGGGATCTCACACACAATAATGCAATATTTTTATTTTTATAGCAAAGAAATAAACCAAAAGAACCTCCAAGTGCACCCAAGAATGCACCTTTCTTCTTGCCAGTTGTTTCGGGTTTAGAACCAAAGTTTGTAGTAGAAGAGAAGACGTCAGAAGAAAATGTATGTAATTTATACTATAAAGCACATACATTTACCACAGTAGTCATAATTTTATACATAATTCTATTTTTAGAAAGAACAAGATTCAAAAATTAGAACTGCCAAACTTCAATCCTTGTCTAAGTTTGGAGAAATGGTATTAATTGCTGTGAAGAAAGAAGAATGTAAGTAAATTATCTAGCTAGAATTTTTTCTTTTCATATTGCATATTATGGATGATTTGAAAAATGTTTTAGATCTCAAAGTCATAGAAGAGATGATGAAAATGAGTACGTCCTCCATTGATCTGGAAATCAGATCGTTAGCACCTCTTGGCGGTGGTTCTATAGATCTCCTATTAAATTTCATGAAGGCCATAAATGAAAGTTTAAAATCTAAGAGAAATTTTGAATTTATTGAATCTGTTCTTTCATTATTTATCAAGGTGAGACTAGATGATTTTAGCAATTATATTGCTTTGAAAATGTTAAATTATCAATTTTATTATTAGCATTTTGGAATTTGTATATGTTTCTCATTCAGTTAATTTTACATTAACTAGATGATAAAAAATATACTTGAACAAATTTCAGCTTTTGATCTGTACTCTAGATGTAACATTTCATTGCGTCACATTTTTGAGATACATCTTGTTGATGTGCATACAGTATAAAAGAGTTATAAAACATATCTTTACACACTTATCTTGGAGACATTTTTGAATCTAACGGGAAACAAATGCAGTAAATATACCTTTACCTGTTTCTGTTTACTTTCTCTTGTATTGTGAATTATTTCCCAAAACATGTACAAGTCTGTAGCATACCATTGGCCTTAGGATGTTCACTAATGTTTTTCCATTACACTGAGATCCTGATGGAAATCTTGTTGTTGAGTTATCTGGAAAGTAATCCCAGTATGAATGGAGGAATTGTAGCTTTAGGAATGTGCAATAACTCAGGTTCTTGAAGATGGGTTGCATTGTGAATGATCTCCCACACAACTACGCAGAACTTGTATTTCAAAGAAAACTGGCTTAAACGGTTGCTGTCGATTCAAATTCTGTCACTTGAGTTGTTTATTTTTTAATTTGGAGGTTTTATGAAAATTCCTTATTTGGCCTCAAACTCATTCATTTTGAGAAATTTTTCTCACATGCACAAGAAAGTGCTTCCAGTCTGGTCTTAAGCCTTTACAATTGTTCTCATTAAATAACGTTTGACTAAAGGTGGGCAGACACCAGGTGGAAGGAATGTATCACATTTTGGCCAATCCCGCTTGATGTAAGAGTTTGCAATATTGTGGCTGTCTCATGGAGCAAGTGTTTTTGTAACCTCCTTGTAGGTCAAGATGTAGTGCAACAAATTTAAAATCAATGCTACATACCATGCACAGTTTTTGTAATTGATCCCAGTGAGAAGTGTGTCATTGTATCATACTTTTCTTTTTTTCCACTCAAAGCTTGACTACTGCTTTGTTGTTTATGGTTCTGCATGTGCTTGATGATTGATCTAATCCATCATCAAGCATTGCATTTTTGGATGTCTCCTGTCCTTAGTGTGCATGTTGATGCTTATGAGTTCTCTCTGTTGCTAAGTAAGAGGAAGATAGCTGCTTTCTTCTACATAAAACTAAAATCTTAGTTCAGATTTTCCCTATATGTTTCCATAAGTGAGATCATAAACCTGTTGTATGATGCATCACTATCATTCATTCCTTCTTTCATTGTACAAATGGAGAGACAGCAGCACTTTTGAGCTATAAATGTATCACAAACCTCAAAAAAACCTTCTCTGGTGTTTGGTTTTTTAAAATGTAAACAAATGTTCTCAGGCACCTTCTGAGCTCTGCTTCACACCAGAAGGTTCTTTTTTGGTTTGTGATATAAACTAAGTAAGTCCAGTTAGAAGGTGGTTGACCTTTTGACCTATAACCTCTTGAGATCCACTATTAAAAAACTTTTTTTCATTGAAATTTTGTTGTTATTGACATTACTACTAACAAGTGACACCCAAAATTATCATTTTTTTCTTTTCGGTTATTAAAAACTGGTATGTGTCATATATGACACAATGGATCTCTCTCTACCTGTACAATATTTTACATTCTATATTTACGTATGACATACTTTAAAGCAATTTTTATTTGCCACAAGGCACAGATGGATTTTGCATTTGATACAGTACACTATAGCTCACACTTTTATATCATTGCATTCGGCAGCAATGATTTCTGGCATATGTTTTGCTCTACTTTTGCATTGTATTTCGCTGGAATGTAAAGTTAGAAAATCATAAAAAATACTCCATTTCTTTGTCATCATCATAGTACAGAAAATAAAAAGAACAACAATCTGTAATTGCAATATTTGAAATTCATTCAAAGTAAAAGTGTCAAAATGGCAGTGTTTTTTTCTTCTTCCTTTGCTATCTCTTCTGTAGGCTATCCAAAAATTGTTTTCATTTCATCAGCAGTAAAGTTGAAAATTTTCCGAGGCAAATCAGTGATATTTGATTCATGCATGAATCAATGACATCAGAGATTCTCAGGAATATAATTCAAGAAATATTCTTCAGACTCACACTCACTGCCCTTTCATAATTCTTCTTGAAATGCAGGAGCTGGTAGCAAGGGTTTAAATCTATTTGTATGGTGCCATGGAGAAGTTTTACTGCACTGATGTCAAGAAATATGCTACAGTAGAACCCCTCTAGTCCGTCACTCCGGTTAATCTGACCGTGGTCTGAGTCGAGAAACTTGTCCCGACTCGTCAGTGACTCACCGTCCATGGCGTTCTTCTGTGTTCGTTACAGTATATGTTTTACATTGTGTGTACGTGTACAGTTTTGTGTTTATTTTCAACATGTCAGGAGTGAAACGTAAATACGTTACTCTTTCATTAAATAAAAAATTAGCAGTGTTACAAAGACTGGACAAAAGGAAGATTGTTTATTTTACTTTTTTCTGATAATCCGACCTTTTTTGCGTTCCGACCATACCTCCAGTCCCAAAGGTGACGGATTAGAGGGGTTCTACTGTATGTAAATAGAGGGAGATTTCGCTCTATTTACATAGCTGAAGCATCATTTTCGTCATCTAATGACTTACATTCTTCAGGACAGTTTGGTTGAAGAATAAATGTTTTGCCACTGTCTCCATCACTGGACTAGTCTTCCAGTCCACACAAATTTCTATCATTATTAAGTGTCCTATCATGTTCCTTCCTTATTTTGTCTGTTTACACTGAAAAATTAAAACTAAATCATTGACATTTATTATAAATATATGACTTATGATACTAATACTAATAATTTAAAAATTCTTAACAAACAAAATCCTGCAGACCAGAGAAATAACTGTACAAAAACAAATCACAGAAATTAAATAATTATTTTTATAAATAAATTAACTTAATAAAAAATGAAAATAAATAATAGGATACATATTGCTGACCAAATGACAAAATAACTATAAAAGTAAATTACAGTCTATGAATTATTTTCATATTGACAAGTTATGTATTGATAATTATTGTAACACAAAGACCCAACGTGTCATATACGACACATTCAAAAGTAGGCTCATTTCATGAAATACTGTTATTAACATAGAAGTCTCCTGAACAAAAACATGTTTAAATTGTAAAATTATAATCAATAGAAATAGAAAAAAATGAATACTTACATGAATCAGTCATACTTGTGATCACTTCCAAAATCATGTGCTCAGACAATCACTTATGTTTTCCTTTGTCTCTATCACAGTGGGATGCATGTGGTCTAATAAGCTTCACTAAACTCTATTGACCAAAGGAATAACTAATATAATTGTTTAGCAGGCAAAAATCAAGAGCTGCTTCTCATTCTTTGAAAGAAAAATTGTGTGTCGTATACGACACTCAGAATCCCAAAAGGATAAATGAACAATACTTTTCATTCTCAAATTCAAACTGTTCCATTCAGGTAAACCATTGTTATTGTGATATTCCTTAGCTTAAAGTGATATCTTAAGGACTAGTTCTCATTATAATGGATTCTGCAGTGTAATAGTAACAATGTAACCTACCTGCTGTCATTTTGTGATGGGAGAGTATTGCATTTACAAGTTGAGTTCAATGCAACTTTTATCCTGATGGCAGCAGATTCTTCCAATGTCCTAAGTTGTTTGTTTCACTAACCTGCATTTATCGTGTGTGATGATGATGCCAAATTAAATTTTAATTGAAATAGGATACAAATCTTGACATGTCTCATGGTCTTCACTTTGTGGATATATAATTAAATGATTGTACAAATCAATTTGGTTATTGTGATATTCTTGTTTATCTTTTTTCTGTAAAATTATTTTTTTAGGTTTATCACTATTCCTAAATTTTGGTGAGACGTTATTCAAAATTCAATGCAGGATTAATTGAGATTAGCCATAAGCTGCCAGTTCCAGTTACTTCACAGCATCCATGGTCAGCTAGTGTGCAGTCCACAATGTATGGTAATGCCTTTAATTGGGTATTCCCAATACACACGTGACATCATGGATTGAGGAATGTTTAATGTTCACACAACTTTAGAAATGGAATCTTCCATCTCTAAGGCATTCACTATCATGACCTGTTCAATCACCAATAATTTATGTCACATTGTCATAAACAGCCTAGCAGCTATTAACACTTACAAGGAGACCCTACAGCTTTCGGGAAATGGATTTTGATAATCTTTGGTGTAGAGGTAGTACACCATGTGAGTGTACCACCTCTACACCAAAGATTATCAAAATACATTTCCCGAAAGCTGTAGGATCTCCTTGTTAGTGCTCCTGAATGCATTACAGTGATATTTTCACCCTTTGCAGCCTGATTACATTGTCTATTTTTGAATTTACAATATCAACTCATCAATTTCACCATTTAAAATTTTACATTTTGCAAATCAATATTTTATCATTACAATGTTTAGTAAGTTTATTCAACATAACAATAATATCAAAAAGTTAGAGATTTTAAAATGAAAATCAACACTAGGTATTGTTAGTGTTTAATGGATTTTAGAATGATTGCCATATAAACCAATATATATGTTACAATCATTCTAAAATCCATTAAACACTAACAATACCTAGTGTTGATTTTGATTTGTATATTGTAATTTTATTTTTATTTTATTTTATTTAATCATACGACCCTATGGCCATTGACCTTTTTCAAGGGTCAAAAGAAAAATTAATGATACAGAATATAATTGCCATATAAACCAATATATATGTTACAATTACAATATACAAATCAAAATTTAAATGGTAAAATTGATGAATTGATATTGTAAGTTTAAAAATAGAATACGTAATCCAACTGAAGGTGAAAATATTGCCAAAACATGTTCCAGAGCATTAAGTGTTAATTAAAAAACAAAAATACACTACACTACAAAACACTGGGATGTGTTAAATACTGCACTCTTAGAACCTATAACTGGTGTGATAACCGGAGGAAGAACTCACAGCAATTCGAAAACGTTTGTGATGATCTTTATCTTTTGTTTTTTTATATCACACTGGCTATAGGTTCTAAGAGTGCAGTAAAAAACAAGAAGCATGCAATTGTCTAAAAAAATTGTAGCAGCAATGCAAATTGATTGAATAGTTACATATCACTCTTAGTAGATTGTAGACAGAAAGCTTATAATGCAATATAATATGTCTTTGAACTAGAGGCATCCATTTTGTTTTACTAATAAAGTGTAGTTGAAAGTTGCTTTGTCTTCGTTACAGTGACTCCTAGTGGTAAACATTTAAAACCATTTTGTTATATTGCAGTGCTGTATGTAGAAATGGGTTTCTGAGTGTTTGTTGTAAAGCACTTCTCAAGCACCAAATAAAAAAAAAAGTCCATACTGTTCTAAATAGATGATGTGCTGCAGTATATCTTGATGGCTTTGCAGTGCTGATTGAATTTCATCTTCTTGAACATCCCTAATGACATTTCTTGTTTAAGATGGTATCGTGACCTTCACTGCTGTTAGGTCAGGTGGCGGTCTGAATCATGCATGCACAAAACATTTTTTAATTGCTTTAGTAGAAACAGCTTGCTAGGTAATGTGTATCTAGTGGACTGCTTTGAGAACAATTATGGCTTTCAGAAATTCATCAGCTATCTTGCACAGCTTTTGCATCAATTGCTACCTGTTTAGTAATTTGATTATTTTATTGATGCCCTTATTTAATGGTTGCATTTCACTTGTTAAGAACAGATGACATGATGTCAATGTGACACTTGTTTATTAATAATGCCACCAGTCGTGCTGACATTGACATCTTCCAATTAGACTTTCATGTTGTGGTTAAGTTCTTGGATCCACTCAGTGAACAAATGACATTGTCATTCATGCCTTCTGGTTATGCCTCCATGTCCTAGGTAGACAATCCATTTTTATGTTGTTATTCCTGAAGGCATGGGGGTATGCAGCATTTCCAATAACCCAAGGCTATGTTTCTTTTCCTTGGCACTACAATAAAACAACACACTAACACGTTCCTTTCATTTCTACCTTCTTTACATGGGTTGCCTTTTTCCACCAACGATAGTATGATGTACAGGGGTGAGATACTACTAAAATGACACTGTGACAAAAAATTGCAGCCTGGCATTGAGACGATGTCACAAGAAATGGTTGTTGTCTTTTTTTCCTTCTTTTTACTAATACTGTACAGTATTTTGTCTAGTTTTATCCTGGTTTTGTTAATAGTAGCCCACATAGCATGTGGAGCTGTACCCAATGCCAAGAGGTAATTCACTTAGAGGAAGGGACATCTTATAAATGATAGGGCTTTGTCTGGTGCACAGGAAATGGATCCCACTTAATGTGTCTCATATGAGAGATTTCCTGTATATAAATATAGTTAACAGATAGCACACACCATTGTCACAGCCATCTATCTGCAATGCCTTGTTTTTCAGTTTAGCTTACATTATTCTGTCATCATTCCAAGGCAATTCAGTCATAATTCATAGAGTGAGCATTAATAAGAATTAGAAGTACATTTAGTATTGCATTACAATACAAAAAGTAATGTTGTATTACTAAAAATGGATGATCTAGAACTCGACTCAAGTACATGAAGTTTCTTCCAAGGCTCAAGTCTTAAACTCAAATAATGAATATGTAGATAGGCCCATCTTTGGTAAAGAATTAATATTTATCATTATACAGATATTTGTTGTTGATACCAAAGTTGCATCACCAAACAATCCATAAAATTTGAAATACATGAGATTCCCATTTGTAAAATATATATAAATTAATTATGCTAGTTGAAATCATTGAGGTCAACCTGTACAGTAAAATGACATGACATGCAGTGTACTTTTAACCATTATTTCAAATTATAGCACAAGTCATCCAACACACACATACAGCCCTTGATCAGTCTAGATCACACAATGGGGATCCAAAACATAATATAGAACATTGCATACAGACAATGTACTGTGATTCTGGTGAATTTGCCACATATTTACACAACTGTATTTTGTTATATAATTGAGTAATAAATGATGATAACATCCTTAGCCAAGAGCTAAGGATGTTATCATTATTTATAACAAAGTCCTTTGTAATCATTGCACGTGACTTGCACTTATTATGAAAGCACTACAGAATGTTGTATAAATTCTCACAATTGTCAGTACACACACAAAGAAAATTGAACATGTTAGGGCTCAAAGATCGAAAACGCTAATTGAGCAAAAAAAATAAACAACCAAAACGCATTATGCACAATGCAAAATTTGCATTGTGGCTTTCATGATATTTGACCACTATGTGTTGTGGTGATTAAGAAAAGCCATAACACGTTCTGAATGTTAGCTGATGCAACCACGATACAGTGGACAGGTTAAAATTGGTTAGGATGCCTGATGTTGATAGGGTATGTGCAGCTACTGGAAATGTGTTAGCTGTTGTTACAAGCATTAATCCATCAGGCCTCTATCAGTTAGGAAACAAGGAAGGTCTTCTTGATCGACTATGCTTGTAATGAATTTACAATTTCTGAGAATAACTTTATAAACCCTTGCTTGCTTCCAGATGCTGAGCAAAGTGTTAATGAAGTTGAGGGTACATCCTGAATGTTGTTAATGTCTCACTGTAAAAGATACTGTATTGATGAAAATGCAAATGTCACTCAAAGAAAATAAAATGCAACTCAAAATATCATGTTAATAGTTTTTGTAAAAATAAATAACTTGCAACATTCTTGATTCTCATTAAAAAAAAAAAGATTGATTTGTTAATAAAATTTCCTTACAAAGTAATTAATTTTAGTAAATTAGTTGTTTGAAAATGTTGACATCTCAAGCACCACAACAGATTTTCATGAATGATTAATTGTTGTTGAAAAGTACCCAAGTTACATTTCTGTATGTGGTGAATAATTTTGCTACCTATTTATATAAGATAATTGAAGATAAATACATCATAATGAAAAAGAAAGTTTTATTTTCTTATCATCACCATTTATTAGTTAACATCCAGAACTTGTGGTTGCTTTTAACCACAATAAATCTGTTACACAGTGGTTTTTAACTTTAGCAGCTGATTTTTATGTAATCGTGTAGAGTACATCAAGCATCTACAAGTGCATGTAGTTTGATCTTTAGCACTTTTAAGCAAAACAAAAGATAACAAATGCGTATTTTTCTCCATAAAAGAATTAAAATGTAAGTATGAAAATTAAATTTCTAGGAAAACTTGTAGAACTAATGTTGTTCAGCATTAAAAATTGTAAATAAAAATGTTTCGAGGCCAGAACGCATATTTTAAAAAGTTACAAAACACTGTGCATCATATCATCCTCTGTGATGGTTGCATCAGCTAGCGTTAAGAACATATTATGGCTTTTCTCAATCATCACAACACACAGTGGACAAATATCACGAAAGCCATGACATGAATTTCACTTTGTGGTCATTTTGAGTTAGCCACAATGCATTGTGGCTGTTTTTACAAGTGCCATGATGCGAATTTTGCATTGTGAATGATTTAAAGAGGCCACAATGCATTGTGGTCATTTTTTCACTCAATGAACATTTTCAGTCTTTGAACCTAACAAACATACAAATGGCATTTGGCATGCAAATGACATCGATCATATCTCAAAAATAGCATGCGATGGAAAATTTGAGTGGCAAATCCAAAATCAGCATGTCAATTATTTAGGGACATGCATTTACTTTCAGTATACAGAATGGCTATTCCCTAGTGTTATGAGATTCTGGATGTGAATATTATGTTATACACTCATTGTCGTAAACATTAGCGCACCAAGAAGGAGTTGTTGGAATCAAATGAAATTGTACACATGCCAGTGTAACAGTGATATGTAAGTGGTTACAAAATGAAAGCAAAAGGATCATTTGTTGTAGGAAAAACTAAAAATGAAAGGAGATTCTAGTATCCTATTAGTTCTAGTTTTCCCATTGTGTATTCATGCTAGACCACCTCTAGCATGAATACACAATGTGATATGGGCAAGCATGGAGACATATGGGTTCCGTACAGTATCCTGTGACATTTTGGTCCACAGTTGCTGCAAGTAGTCCTCTAGTTTGGCCAAACTCCTAGTCTGTCAAATGTGACAAATCAGGGACCAGGCCAGCCAGAGAGAAGTGTGACAATGTGGCAGAGGCAGTCTGATGACACTTGCTGTGAGTGGTCGAGCTCTGTCCTGTTGGAAAATGGCTCTTTGGAGCTCTGCCACAAGAGGCAACACATGTGGCTGCAGAATGTCACTAATGTACTGCTGGGCTGTCATGGTCTCTTGGATCACTAATAGAGGTGACCAGCTGTCGTATATGACGGCCTCCTCTAGACCATCATACCAGTTTTGATGGCAGTGTATTGCTCCAAAGTATAGGCAAGATTGAGGCATTCACCACAATGTCATCAGTTTCCAAACTGAATCTGGATTTGTTGCTGTAGACAACCCAGTTCCATTCTGTTGCAGTCCAATTCCATTGAGAGCGACACTACTCCAAACTGAGGCAACGGTGGGTGGCTGTCAATGGCAGCATATGTAATTGCTGCCGCAATGACAAACATTCTTTACCTGGGTGCCTGGAAATGGTACAGACAGGCCTGTAATGATGGCACCACCTGTTGTCTAGTGATCTGCTGAGAGCATCCTGAACCTGGCTGCCATGCATGCAAGCTCTCTCTTGTCCACTGACCCCAACACCTCCTCACAGTGTTGTCAGAACAGCCTAGGTAGCAGGCTATATGGTGAGATGACCATCCATCTTCTCTCAACTCAGCAATCCTTCCCTCTCAAACTCAGTTAGTTGTTTGTATGATCTTCAAATGTGACGTAAGGCATCTCTAGTGATACAGCGTACCTCTGCATTTGCCTATATTTTTTTATAGGCCAAGAGGAATGCATTTTAATGCCCTCTGCTGTCATTATGGAATGGGCCATCATTCTATAACTCTTATCATTTCCATATGTGTTTAGACTTACCTGCATGCCACATTTTTTCAGTGATACGACAACTCTTTGGTGCACTAATTTTTATGGTAGTGAGTGTATTTTATGTACTGTGAGTGGCTAGAAAGTTCTTATTCATGAGATTGGACTATCCTTTAGCTGAAAGACACAGGTCAGTAAAAAAATTTGGTAGACGATTGACTAGATTTAAACACTTCAAGGAAGTTGGTCTATATGTAAATATTTGCTTTGGGGCATTGAAAACCATAAGACTTCTTTCACAAACTTGTTATCAGGTTTTATTTATGTTGGTTTATTGTAAGTCATTAGAAAAACATAGAATATGGAGAAAAATTAAAAATTTTCACAATGAATGGAAAGGAGCACAAGACAAATTCTACCACATGTAAGAACTTTGTAGCCACACACTATTTATGGTTTAATGTACCTTATCCCTAAGAATAGATTTAAAAAATCTTATAAGATTAATATATTTTTTAATACAAACTCAGACTTACATCTTTTTACAGGTTCATGAAAAAATTTTGATTGCTGAACCCATTTTATTGGAATATGCAGAGATTCTATCCCATACTTCTGTTCAGGTCTGCTGTGACCTACAGAAGAAAATAAATTATTCGCTCTGTATATTGAATTTTCTAAGGTATGGAATAAAAACTAATTAAAGAACTTTAGTGTATAAGTTTTTTACTTACTGGACTTTGTAAAATACTTCAAAATATAAAACTTACAACTAGTGTTAACCCAATTAGAGAATAACTTTCAATTAACAATTTACAACACACAGTTTCCTACAGGTATACTTTGTCAACAAACCCAACAACCAATATAATTACGTAAATAATGTAGTAAACTGTAGTATCAAGACAACAAAATGATTTCCAAAATAACAGAAAATAAAAATGGTGAATAATTTGAATACTACAACAAATCCTGAATAGGAAGGAAACCTGCATAAATGGAAAAGTTCTTTAAAATGGGGCAATTTTTCATGTTAAAAAAACTTGTAAAACTGGAAAAAATATTTGGTAAATGTGCGATTCTGGTTTATACAGATTTTACTGTACATATTAAAAGCCAATCAATGCCAAGATTGTAGAAGGTAAGGTTGCCTCATAGAGAAGAAATTGTGAGGACCCAAATGAGGTCCAAAAGGAGGTATTCGCGGTTTTTAAAATAAAAATCACATTTCATGACGCAAAAGGGCGAAAATAAAGATTGAGTTAAACAATGGAAGTTTTTTTGTGAAAGATTTAAAACAATAGGAAGACCAAAGTCAAGGAAAATGTGGCCGGAGAGGAGTCATGTTCGGTCACAAAGTTGACTGCTCCCATCATCGGGTTTCAAATTGTCACCAGGTGATGATGAGGGACTAATGGAGGGGCAGCTACAGTTGGAAAATCTATAAAAAACTCTGGTTTTATAGATTTTCCAACTGTAGCTGCCCCTTAATGTCCTTGAAAAAAATCTATAAAACTGTGGTTTTATAGATTTTTTTCAAGGACATTAAGAGTTCTGGTCTTGAGTTCCTAACACTCCTTTCACGGAATTTTTGTGCTTCTGTCCCAAAAGTTTGCCCAGGTGTTTCCTGACAAAACCATTCTTTCCAAGTGTGCAGTGTGCCCCAGAGCCAATGCTCTCCACATCAATTCACAGGCAGCTCAACATTCATTTGGACAATTGAACTCTTATTGTACGGATTGGTTTGCCCTTGGATAGGCTTTATGACGATTGTTAAGAGTAGCTGTAAGCATCATTTTTGTTTAATAAATGGTTTACGATGGAAACCTATCTCAGTGAGTCTTAACACTCCCACACGACAGAGTAGACCGCTCGGCTGTTGGAAATCTCCTCACCCCAATTGGCTTACCTCACAAAATACTTATCACTGATTGCTTATTTGACATCAAATGGATTCCAAAACGAAACATAAGTATATTAATTTAATTCCTATTGTCAAACCACCTTTTTTTTAAACCAAAAACTATATTGGTCTATTTTTTTAATTTTTAACACTCATATATGGAAAACAGTATTATTTACTCATAAAAAAGTGACTTTGTCAAAAGAACAATTTTCTGTCATAAACATAATTTCTATATATTGATATTAAATATAAGTGTTACATAAAAACAGAATTAAAAGAAATCAGATACAAACTTTTTTTAAATGTTCTATTGTTATTACAATTTACTTTTCTTTTTGCAGAGGAACGTATTTAATTAAATTGTTTAAAAAATTCAATTAAATACACGTATGTAAAGCAACGTTTATGGATTAAACATCTGGCAAGTCAATTGTTTGTAAAAAATTGATTCCATTTCTTTTAACTAAATTAAAGAAATTTTCTGATGGCTGTGATAATCCACCAAATGATAAATCCTGAATATAAGGCATTATTGCATAATTATGCCCATTTTTAATTTAGTGACTGACACTTGCTAAATTTCGATATTTTTTTTTTGTATCTGCTTACAATCCAACCTGCTAAATATTGTAATCTATCATTTTTTAATTCATGTAATAGATTTTCTTCTACATTTTCCTCAGATATCTCATAGAAATCATCATCATTTACATTTACATCGCATGAATTTTCAGATATCTTATCTTCAGTGTTTAATTTATTTTGTAATATTCCAAGTGATTTATCTAAAATTATCATTCTCATTCTATATATTACCTCAAGTGGACTAGGGTGATTGTATAATCATCATGTAGTTCGAATTTGAGAAAATTTTCTAAAGAATCCTGATTTGCTTTACATGTTAAGATTTAGGAATTGGTATTTAGGAAATTTTGAACTAAGTTCGAAAAATAAACCTTTAATAGATATAAACATTCCTTTTTGGAATGTTTGAAGCGATTGTTTAAATCAGTGTTTCTCAACGGGGGTGATATCACCCCATGTGGGCGTTTTTCCATGTTCAGGGGGCGGTTAGTAACAATTTATATTTTGGGGAGCGAAAAACAATTTTCTGGGCGATATAGTAAAACATTATATTAAGAATAATTAGAAATTTTATTTGTTATATCGTACAATAATTAAACAAATAACATTATACTAGTCACTAGTCTATTCAATGCAGTACGAATTTGGCATTATCCTTGTCCCCCGGTATCGAAATTTTGTAGTGAAGGGTGCAATGATTCGTTACAGGTTGAGAAACACTGGTTTAGATACACATCTCATACTTTCAATTATTCTGTATTATCAAGTATATTATTTTGTTCTGTTTTGTTAATGCCATAAGCACATTTGGAGGGATAATCAATTTTGTAATGAAAATTGAATGTTGAACTATTCATAATATCAAATCATGCATTAATTGATGATATAAATTCAGAAGTTGCTAAGTCATTTTCAGTTTTATTAGCAATAGCAGTAGAATTAGAAAATAATTCACAAGCTAATTGTCATTGAAATTTTTGACATGTAATACACCCTTTTAATTTATGGCAAACTTATTTCATTGGAATCTATTTGAAGTAACTGTTGTAATGAGTCCTTGTTTATTAATGTATGACCCAAAGTTAGAAAACCAATTTCTAATGAGTATTAACAAATGAAGTGCATCTGGAAATTAGTATTTATTATATCTATTAAACAGGGGGCACTTCTAGCTATCATCAGTGTTGGTGACTTTTTTCACTCACCTTCTCCAAACAACATTTTGCTGTGAAACATTAGACAATACAACAATTTCTAGTATTATTAGTATATTAATGAATTTGATATCATTAAATCTAATTTTATTGTTGTTGGTAATGGCTGTCATCGAAACAAATCCCGGCCCTCTGCAACATTCACCAGTTAAGATAAGTCAAACCAACATGCAAAAAAAGGGGGCATGGAAGACCTAGAAAGGAATAGGCACAAAATTCTGAAGATACAAGCCAGCTACTGGACATTATCGGAGAAGAATATTTTCCTGAGGAAGAAACGAAAAATAACAGAAGTATTAGTAAAACTAAGGTTGAGGATTATTTCGAAATATCCGAACAATTTAATCAGTCAAGTGATAGTGATTCGAGGTACTCGTTAAAACCAATCTACAACTTAATTCAAGGAAAGTTTGAACTACTAAATCAAGAAATTCATTCGATTAGACATGACATAAGTTGTGTACAGGATGATAATATAAAAATTAGAGAAGAAATTAAAATCATTCTACAAAAAAGTCAGCAGTGTGAAGATAAAACAAAGGCCTTAGCAAACCTAAAAGGTATGTTTGAGTTTGAATTGGATAAATTACATAATGAAAATACCAAAAGGAATCTTGTCATAATTAATTTTCCATTTAAAACTGATAAGCTGCAAGAACTCAAAAATTTCATTAAGGTAGCTCTTAACCTAAAAGACATAGAAATAGAAGGTCTAATTCAATTAGATAAGAGAAACTCAAATAATCAAATGATAACAGAATCAGTTAAAGATAGAAACTTGATACTTAAAAAATTCTGGATATCGAAACCGAATATAAAAATAGAAATGGAAAAAAACTATTATTAAAGCAGATCTTTGTACTAGATCTAGAATTAGAAGGAAACTAATGCTTAATAAAATCAAATCAGAATTCTCAACTAACAGAGTGATAATCAGGGATGATTATTTTATAAAAGATAATATTATATACACTCTAGACATTAATAATAATGAGTTTATAATTCTTTTTTGGGACAAATTACCAAGTATTTGCAAATAAAGCAGTAATATTAATTAATAAATGTATCCACATGGGACTTCTTGATACACTGTTGGTTATTTGGAGGGGACTTAAATTCTAGAATTGGTGAGATGCTAGACACAAAGATATATTTAAATTATGAAACTATTAACAGCGAAGGCAAAATTCTATTAGAATTTGTTCAAGAAAACCAATTTGTTATACTGAACGGCAGAATGAAAGGTGATATCCCAACAGAATAATACACTTATGTATCTCAAAATATAAAATCGATTGTATATTTTATGATATGTTCCCAAATCTTGATTGAACATTGTCAGATCTTAAATGTATGTGATGAAGATGCTTCGGATCATTTTCCTATACCGCTCACGCTATCTACTAAATCGCATACAAGAAAATATATAAAAAAAGAGAATATATTGAAATTCAGAAAAAAATGTGACTTTAAAATTGATAAGACAGAATGGTTAAATAAGGTTAAAGAGTTGGTTTGACAACTCTTGCTATCACTTTAAATTTAAAACACAAGAAGAGTTGAAAATATTCAGAGAGACAAATACACTCGAAGCACTGTCAAGCTATCTGAAAAGTAAAAAAATATATGTAAATTTAATCAAAGCTAAAAAGAAATTATACAGGACCAACATTAATAAAAAACTGATCAAATCAAGAGATACAAAAACCTTTTGGAAGGTTATTAACAACTTTCATAAACCTAAATTGGACTTTTTAAATCAAAAAGCAATTGAATATATTAAATGGATAAAATATTTCTAGGAATTCTTGTAGATGTATTTACATAAATCAAAGAAATATTTACTAGCTAGATAAAATAGTTCATCAAATCAATCGGGACAAGATAATAAGTGTAGAAGAGGTGAAAAAACGTAGTAAGACTTTGAAAATTAAATAAGCTCCAGGATCAGATGTATACCTAATTCTTTCATTCAATATATAACAAGATTCTTTAACAGCATTTGTTCCATTAGGTATTATTCCAACTAATTGGAAGGAGGTAATTTTTACGATGATTTATAAACAAGGAAATAAATATGCTCCTTGAAATTACAGACCAATAGCCCTATTGTCCAGTTTCAGAAAACTATTCACTGCAATACTGGTAGAGAAATTCAAACAATGGATTGACGCAAACAACTACAAGAATCCCACATAATATGCATATGTAGATAATGGAGGTACTCAAAAATCCCTGTTTATTTTACTTAATAATTCAAATATAATAATTCAAATGTAATAATTCAAATACAGTTATTAAAGAAGAGGCAGAAAGTTTATGAACTTTTCTTGGATTTATCAAAAGCTTATGATTCTGTTTGTATAAAGTTGCTACAAAACAAATTGAATAAACACAATGCAAGCTATTACTTGGTTAATATGATTGGTCAATTATATGGTAGCTATAATGTGATTATTAAACAGAACATAATAATATAATCAAGAATAATAATACGAAACAAAACTGAATTACTCAATTATCGAGAATATTCAATATTATATGGCTTTTCTATGGAACAGGTGTTTAACTGTCTTAACAATAATGACCATGGTATTGGCCAATTGTTATATAAAGCTATGGAACACTCAATAATCCAGGATAATGAAGATATGCAGAAAAGAAAAAACTACCTTACATTACAATATTATTTTTAATTACCCATTTATCAACAATTACATGTTTTTGAATCTGCCATTTAACCCCCTTGTAACAGGCTATTGCCTAGTACGTTAATAAACATTTGATTGATTGATTGATATCTATTAAACAGATATATAAATTTAGTATTGAATATATTTATCCCTAATTCCTTCCATAATCCTATATTTTGTCCACAACAATAACTAACAACAGTATAACCTGCATTAAAAGTTTTGAAATAACATTAAACATCAAACTGGTTATTTCCATGGTGCAAATAGTCCTCTTGCCATCATTATTAAACTTGATTATTGGGTCCAATAACTTTATCCCTCACTATCATATTCATATATATGCTTTGCCTGAAATATCGGTAAAATGTTAAAACAGAAAATTATAATTATTATTGAATTATGTGGTTTATTGATATGGATACAGTATTTACCTTCATCTCATCAAACTGAAAAACTGTTAAATTTTTCCTCTCCTGAAAGTTCAAAGCCATTAATTTTCATCATGTTTATAACATTTAATATACCTTGAAAAAGATTTATTTTTCAAGCCCATTGTTGAAGCGTTGAAACTGCAGGTAATGGGATTGTGGCCGCCAGCGCCAGAGATCCTGAACACTGTTTGGCAACACTTGCCAGGATCACGAACTCTGTCTGGCAACACTTGCCAACAAGAGTGGCTGGCAACGTCAAAAAAGAAAAGGCGCGAAAGTTCGTTGGATTTTGTCCGGGTGTTGCCCG
>NW_019384491.1:0-8792 GCF_000671375.1 Centruroides sculpturatus
TGTTAAAAGTCAAAATCTATATTTGAAAAGACTCTCATGTATTAATCTTAAAAACAGGAAAAGTAAAATTTTAAACTTCAGTCATTGATATGTCAAACAAACAAAAGATAATCCATTTTAATCTACAAATTATTTCCTTTATTTATCTAAGAGAGTAGATAAAATGCTCGTTTAGATATACTATTCTTTTGGACTGATGTTCTTATCAAATGAAAATTCATTTATAATAAATTTATATTTTCTTATCTTCTTTATTTAGTTTGCCACAGAACTGGAAATTACAGGATTTTTATGTGGTTCCTAAACAGTCACATAACATATATCATCTTCACAGTAACTTTCATTATTACATTATCTGCACATAAAATAACAAATTCACTAATTGATTTTAAATCATTCTATTATTAAATTAATGAATATTTATAACAATCAGAGGAAGCCATGACACATTTTCAGCCATCCCAATGCGTTCCAATTTCGCAATATCTATCGTAAATATTTAAGAGGACAATCACAAGGTTTATTGGCCTATTTTTCGTACCAAAAAAAACCAACCGAAGAGGTATTTAAAATACCTAAAACTTTATACGTATTAAATTCTCATAAATCTCTCATACTGTATATTGAATGTAAGTTACATTTTGAATGGTTGGCGTTAAGCAATTTGTCATTCCTAATCAGTGTACCTAATACAAAGATTATTAGTAACATTATATGATGTATAAATAGCAAAACATTTTAATTTAGAATAAATTAATATAAATTTTTCTCTCATTTTAAAACGATGTTACACATGAAATTGCAAATAAGACTGCGTATTTGGACAGAACATCGTAAGCATTCTACAAATCGGCAAACAATGGACTTCCGGAGATGCTCTTAATCTGGTTTTTTTCGATTTTCAAGATAAAAAAGATATTCTTTTTTTATACTGCATATACCCTTACAGAGAGAGCAAGGAACTCCGCAAGGATGAGGAAAGAATCCCACCAAGTGTACTTACCATACCTGTCACGTAAATCGTTTAAATAATAAACATCATCGACTATTACTTTCCGATTTATTTTAATTTTTGATGCGATTGCGTATAACCCGTCTCTTTTGTATTCATTTAAAGTATACTTCTCCCCTCTTCGCGTCCTTGGAATGAGGCCCATTATTTCTACGTAACGATCTAAAAGGATTGACAAATTTATATCAATTTCGTAAAGAAAAAGTACACACTGTAAGGATTTTTTAATCGTAATTAAAACAGTTTTTAACAGTTTATTGTCTTTATTGTGTCGATCAATTGTAAACGACGATAATAATTTCCCACGTGTTTACTTAATATTCCGGAAACGCATTAGATCCGACCTCGACCAGTGGTTTGCCGTGAAAGTCGACAAACGAACGACCTTTTCCTTATAAGAAATCGAATTTTATATTTGGTAAGTTCGATAGATTATCGATAACGAAATTTTCAACCGAAATTCGATACGTATGCACCCGATAACATTTCCATGGCTTCTCTCGTTAACAGGAAATGACGCAATCGTCTTGTAGGGCGCCATGTTCCGTTCGCCGATCATGTGATTTTAATTGATGCGATAAAAGTTGAAAATGAACTCTTCGGTCGTTAAGTTATGGCAGAAAGGGTAAGTTTATAACGTTTACGAGAATAATTATTTTCTTGTATAATGTCACGTTATTAATGTCATTACATAGTTTTTTTTTGTAGTGATTTAAAATTTTAACACGCTAAAACACGCTTGAAAGTTATTCGATTTAAATTCGTTAGTTCTTATGGTTAGTAATTATCGATTCTATTCGTATATCGTGAATGACAGCGGTGGAAATTATGGTTAAATGCTGAAAGGGATTGCGTGAGTGCGTGCCCCTTCACTTATGACAATGATAATCGATATTTTAAATTATTTTCATTCGAAATTATAAAGAGCGCTTTCCAAACTTCGAATTTATTTCATTGCGGGTGTTGTTTAAATTGTAATTTTAAATGTAAAAACAACAACAAAAAAAAAAATATCTATTTTTGAAATGCTTTCGTATATATCGTGAAAACCAGTTCGAAACGGGGAAATTTTTACCGAAATATGTATTTGTTTTATCCTTAAAACTCGTATAGAAGTTAAAAAGAAGTAAAATATCTATTTTTTTTTTAAACGATTGACATAATGGGTAACGCATTGTCAAGTGAAATTGAATATTCGCCTATGCGGGACCATCCAGAGCTAATATAGGGATCCGGATTAGAGCGGCTCCCTTTTTCATTATCGTTAATTTCATTTGTTCAAAAAAAAAAATTGCTAATTAGTAAAAGTAACATTAACTTATAGGGGGTTACCATTAAGGACACTTAAGTTTATCTACGGGCCCGAGGGGGAAAATTTCCAGTTCTCGCCCCCTCTGGATGAATGACAACAAATAATTAAAATTTCTCTCACAGTTTTCTTCTTCTTTTTTTTTCATCTTGGTCAGATTTGCCTATATTTTGCTCCATATAAACAGCTTGGATTGAAATTCACAATGGAATGTCACAGTGGATGCTAGGTGTTTTTATTAATTAGAGTTCCCTTAATAATCTGTGTTAATTACCTTAATAGATTATTAAATTGTAAATTGAAAGGAAGTTCTAACATAAATATTCTTGAAAACAAAATAATCTGCATACTTGCTTACCTTAGATTATAGATGAGGCTGACTTGATAAGTTACAAAAATTAGTACTGTAATTTTTACAGCCTGGAGGAAGGTAATTTTGGCATGCGACTTAATTTACAAGAACTTTCAAATTGGCTTTTTCATACAAAAGAACAGATGATCTTATATATCTCTTGCGTTTTGATACAAAATTTTGTACCAGGAAATTTTTAGGAAAAAATTATTCATAATTTAATCAGGAACTGAAAGCTTTTATTGAGATTCTCATATGCATGTGAGAGTTATCATGTCTGGCAATGTTGAACTCTAAAGAAAATGTTAATGTTGGAGAATAGACAATTTCTAAAGAAAGAAATATGATACAAGCAAACTTGAGAGTTTTAGTATTGGTCATAAATTTATTTGTGAAGACAATGCATTAAAGGTGTTATCTCAAAACAGCTAAAAAATTTCTTCTCTGGCTGACAGCTGCTTCCAAAGGTGGATTCTCAGCCTGAAAGACAGGGTTTTCAACTACTGTATGCATTTGATCTTGTATAATAGTAAACTGAATACAAAATGTTGACACAACTAAATCTTTGCTTATGCAGATGCATATAGTATATGCACACAAAGCATTTTACATTAAAGATAACTTTAAATTAATAACAATTTGACAATATTCAGATATTGTCCAGTTGTTTATTTATTCATTTGCCTTATAGAACTGATATATACTGTTTTTATTATCATTATTTATATTCTAAAATTAATAATTTCTCTAAAAATGTAGATCTTTAAAAACAGAATAATCAAAATTTACCTTAGATCAATTAAAAATATTGATCTAAGGTAAATTTACTACTAAGGTAAATCTACTCTGAGGTCAACAAATCAAATCAAATTTTATTTATTTTTCCTATTTAGACCAAGTACAAGAGAGATTAGAATGAAGCTGACTTTACAAAAGGTCTTTAATACAAAATGAAAATATTGCTTGTTTTTTTTTTTTTTTTGCTTTGTTTGACTATCATATTGAACTATTAAATAAGTAGCCTAGAGTTAATCATAGCTAATAGTTAATTACATACTGTTAACTTCATTAACTTCTACAAAATAATTATATAAACAATCTGGTCAGCATCCATTGAGTTCTAATAAATCTTTGACTGATCAAAATTTCTAAAACTTCTCAAATATTCCAGAATATTTATCTGATCTCTTGAGATATATATATATATTGCAAACACAATATATGTGTTAAATATCCCATACCACATTACAATTCTCATAAGTTATATTTTCCAACTGAATCAATATAAATCCAATGTAAATGTTTATTGTTCAACTGCATAAACTATTTTAATTTAAATAAAAGTGATGCCAATAAATAGTTCACTCTTAAAGGGGTAAGCTGCATATAATTTAAACATTTTCTGTTTACTATAATTAGACAAGCTAGATATCTTGTATCTCACATTATTAAACATTACTCATTAATAGCTTGTCATTCATCTTCAACATTCAAAAAAAAACTAATCCAGATAATCCAAATTTGTTAAACATTAATTCCATCTTAATCAGTTTTTTAAAAAGTTGGTTTTCATTGTTTCATGTCCATTATTGAAAATAAACCCTCCTTCAAAATTAATTCTTTGCATTTTGAAAAAATATTTTTTTTAACAAAACATGGTACTAAGCTTAACATACTCAATTCTAATCAAACATGCTACATATCTCATTATTAAGTAATTATTAAATGACTGAATATTAAATGGTTATTTTATAATGACAATTATTAAAAAATAATCGTCATTATTGAAGTCAGCATTTTTTTTCAACCAATGAAATATTGTTCCATGCATTTTTGAAGTAACATTCAAATTTTCTTATTGATGTTAGATTGTTTTTAACCTGAAGATTTTTAACCTGAAGATGATGATTTAAAAATCATCAAACATTTGTTTTTGTTATTTTTAGTAAGTATATTTTGTGCTGGATATTTCTGGTATAGTTATGTATGTTGGATTTAACCATGTACTAAGTTAAACTGGATTTAATTATCATTATTAAATATTACTTGTAAGTTAGACTAGGAATGTCATAATTCAATTTAAGTAATTTTTGAACAGTATATTCTGTAGCATATTAGTGTTAATAAAAAAAAATTGATGTCTAGGGTTGGATAAAATTGAATTGTTCAACATCAATTCATTTGTGTAAAAAAATTAAAAGAAATTTTCTTATAAGTACCTATGTCTTTCCTTTAGTCTGATTTAAAATGATCGTGGAAATCCAAGAATGATGTAAATAATTCCGATATTTAAATTTTGACTTAACCCAAAGTATATACCTTTTTATATAAAACAGACTATTCTGTTGGCCATCCTTCTACTATTTATAAAAAAAAAATGATTGGAGATTAATGACAAAATTTTCCTTAACACAGTACTTGCTGATTTTATTGATTTTCCTCTGGAGATCTTTATAATTAGAGATGGGATCAACAATATATTATCATCAGTATAGAAGATAGTGTAAATCACTTTCTCTCATCCTTAATCTTCTCTAAAAAATTTTATTTATGTCTAAAATATAAAAAATGTGAGACAGAGTCTCTTTATAATAAACATTGTTCAGAACAAAACATAAGTAGTAACATTTTATTTTGTCTAAATTTTAAACTTTGATCAACCAAATAGTGATTTGATAGTGGTATGAATCATTTTTATGTCAGCTCCTGCTCTAAACATTTTACTTCTAATGCTAATTGTATTATTGGCCTTAGATATGTAAAAAAAAAAAGAATATACTTTTTTTTTTTCTTTCCTAGCTAGTGCTCCCTAAATTGTCATCAGTAATAATTGGCTACTTCTTTATTACAGTGGTGCTTCCTACTTCATCTTTAGTTCGTTTTAGGAGGCCATTCAAATTCTGAATTGTTCAAAGTCTGAATCAATTTTTCCTATTAGAAACAATAAAGTAAATTAATCCATTTCCAGAATTTAACAATAACCTAATAAACTTGTATACATAAAGTAAAAATAACACAATTTAAATGCCCTGTATAATAATCACTATAAAACCAATAACCAGCAGGAACTACAAAAAGAAATATAAAAGCAAATGTTTCCATCTATGTTAAATAGTTGTTGGCAGGCTAAAAGACCTTTTTTCAAATGCAACTGTTAAAACAAAATGGTTCATGCTAAAAGAGGGTGACATTTCTTTTGGAATTTTTTTTTGTGCTTACAGTACTTTGCCAATTTATTAGACTCATTGATTAAAATCATACTTTTTGTACTATTTTTCTTCTCTTTTTTTCTTAATAATGTTTAAGAAACGAGTATTTATTTCATGTTATTCCTATTCTCTATTATATCCAAAACATTTTTAACAATTCTTTTATATGGCAACCTGTAAATGTAAAAAAATTAACTTTCTACTACAAAAAGGGAAGTGATAGAGGTTCTTATTAAGGTATGTCAACATAGCTCCATTTATGAGTACAAAAATAAAAAAAAAATGTATTAAGAGTATTCCTTGTGATATAGAGGTACTACTTGCTGTTAAAGATGGTCATTCAAAATACTAATTTTCATTTTTTAAATTCTATTATATTCACATTTTTATGTGCAAAAACTTACTTTTTCTCATAAGACATAATTAAACATTAATATTTTAAATAAGCCTATGAACAACTGCATTTTTATTTAATTATTACATCAAAAACTAACAAATCATCAATTTTTTTGCATGGTCTCTAATAATTTGGCAAGGTACTGTACTTACATATACCCAGTTTGAGTTGAATTTATGCCCTAAGTCAGTGGTTCCCAAATTTTTTGATTCTCGGCACCTTTGCTAAATGCAGATTTTTTCAAGGCGCCCTATGTCAAATTCTAACAAGTACATTAAATTTTAACATTATAAAAATTTTATAACATTTCGTGGCACCCGTGTGAGGAAGCTGTGGTACCCAAGGGTGCCGTGGCTTCCTCACTTTGGGAACCGCTGTGGGAATAAATTAAAACATAAACAATAAATAAAATATATATATACTGTATAATAAAATGAAAATTGCATTTACAGGTCACAAATTGTTGATTCCAGCATTTTATTTTCATTTCATCTTTATTATTTAAAATTTTTTTTAACTGATGTCTCAGAATACGAAGTTTTTCAACTTCTTTTATCTGACCATCTGCATCATCTAGGTGTTAAAATTTGTTCTGACAAGAAGAAAACATATTCCACTATTGTATTACTAGCAAGGATAGTGTTACATTTTAAAAATCATTTTTTACATGCCCAGTAGTTATGTGAGACACTCAAACTTAGATAAGACTGAATTGAGGGTTTAAAGCAGGGAGGGCAACCTTTATCTATGTAAGGGCCTCATTTCAAAACTTTTACACTGACGCGGGCCTCATACAAGAGAAAAGAGGGGGGAATTGGTAAATCACAATTATTTATTTATATATAGCATAGGTATACTTAATTTAGCTTCTGGAATTGATGTAAACGTAATATATTGGAAATATTTGGTTAAATATTAGTCACTGCTAGTTTTAAATTAGTTTTGATGTGTCTGTTTGCTGGTTTCTTGTTTTAATTTTTACTAAATTCATTGTGGAAAAACTATTCACATACATAAGTTGTAGAAAATAATGTTTGAATTTTTGCTGCATACTTCTTTAAGCTGGAAATTGATATATTTATTCATATTTTATGTGACACGGGCCGCTAAAAATATTACTACGGGCTGCAGGTTGCTTATCCCTGGTTTAAAGCAATGCAATAAATATGTATGCAATCTGGCAAAGGGAATGTGACTCCCAGAAATTTTAAATACTGGCCATTTTCTGTGTGTTACACATGACAAAAACTCAGAATACTCCATGTGGCCAACCTTCAGTGAGGCACAAACTGTCACCAACCTCCAGTGTTTACAGTTTAGTCCATCAGTAGTTGAAACTACTAATGGTGTTTTCTAAATTTCTGATTTTACATGAAAATTCTTGCCAACAATTTTAATTTAATGAGTTAAGTAATAACTTGATGCAAATACAATATATAACAAGCCAATATATGTATTGTTACATAAATATTCTATTGATGATGTTTATAATATATATATATATATACACACAGAGCTATTTTTATTTAGCTGGAATGCATCAGCATGTCATACTGGCATACTGATGCATTCCAGCTAAAAAAATAGCTACACAGCACAAAAAAAGCATTGATATAGTATCAATAGTCACTCAGTAAAAACAGTTCTATACTTATATGTTCAATAAACATGTGTGTACTGGCAGTAATTTTTTTAGAAAGACCACTATGTATATATAAAATTGTTTATATGCTAGTATTTATAGTATCTTTTAAAAATTTGTGATAAAACATATACAAGCTAAGTAAGAATATCAGGTTTGAAAACTGTCTTTTTATATGGACACATTGCAAATATTATGCTCTGTCTGTACTAATACTATTGCAATTTTTTTAAAATTCTTGTATTGTTGCATACAACCTTCATAAAAACAATTTAAAAAAACACTGAGTTTAAAAAGTGAAGAACAACAAGGAACAATAAAACCAGGTCAAACAATTATGAAAAAAAATTCTTTAGATGTTTAAAATCCAAGTTCCCTCTCCTGTAGAAGCAGGTATAGTATGTACCTTAGCTTCCATAGCCATCTAGCTATCATAAGTAGTATTTCTATATTCTTATGAAGCCCAGTTAACTGAAATTGCTAGCTTTTTTATAGAGGAACTAGCTGTTACCCGCAACTTCGCCCGCGGACGTTTTGCAAGCAAACCCCATTTATATTCAGTATTTCAACAACCATAGTAATTGTTATATAACACCTACTGCCGAGAATGATGAGAATTGCTGAGAATCAAACAAACTATTTTCAATTTGATCAATTTTCTGGAATGCTTATAATTGTTCTATAATCGAACCGATACGCAATAACAAATTCAAATTTAAAAAGGTTCGAACATTTGGTTAAAAAATCGAAATATATAAAAATATTTATAACAATGTCTGAAATGTTATTAATTTAATACACTTAAGTACTTAATGAAGACTAAACGTAACAAAAAATCGCATGTAAAATAGTACAGTAGAAGCCGTTCTTC
>NW_019384491.1:10293-44452 GCF_000671375.1 Centruroides sculpturatus
TTTCTATCATTATTTCTGGATAATATCAGGTAAATTTGTTTCTACTTATACTAAATTTCAATTCCTCGATAAAATGTGAAGGCTTCTAAATAGTACAACTCCAGACTTTAAGGAGAACTAGAGGAGCCATCTCATCATATACAGACTATACTTAATTCAATATTAAAATAAACTTATTATTATTATAAACTTATTATTATTATTATTACTATTATTATATTCTTAAAAGTAATTTTGTTGTTTATAAAATTTGCTTTATTTTTTTAAAGCGTAATCTCAGGAGAAACAATTCATATTTCTTTTCTCTGTACACACCTTGTCTGGAGGTGTATATGTTGGAGATTTTTGTTAAATAGGAAATTATGCATAATGAATGAGAATTATGAATAATTGCTAAAGATATTGCAGAATAATAATTTAATAACTGAATTTATCAATAGTTATAAATATTCTTTAATATTAGTAATTACACTATTTGTTTTGACCAGTATGGGTTAGTGTATTGACTATACTATGTCATATGATGCATGCAACATAAGCTATTTAATTATAAGCAATAGAACTGGAACAAGGTGTTATACTGTGAATGAAGTTACTGTAAATATTGTTTATAAATATTTAAAAATTAAGTCAAAAAATCAAGTTACACAAAATATTGAATGAATTAACATTAGTAAAATGACTATTTGCCACAAATTTAAAAATGAGTTTCTACATTATGAATAATAAAACTATGGCTTAGATAATTAATAAGAACAATTGATAACAGAAATAGAAAATAAAATATTTTGACATTCATTGTAAAAAGTCCTTATTTATAAGTCATTAAAATAATGCCACATGATGACAATATCCTAAGAAATGTCAATTATTATTTAGTTTGTATTCTTATCTTACACAAGATTATGTTGAGGATTATAATTTTTAGTGCTTCTTTCAAAATGGATGTAACTAAAGAGGAATGACTGAGACAGCAATTTTATGCAAAGTTAGTGACACTAATCTTAAAAAAGGCATTAAATACCTGTTTTCAGTTCAGGGAAAGAGAACTCAGAACTGGGATAATACAACTTAAAAAACAACAGGAAAAATACTAGCTGATTATTATTAAAAATTAAAATGGTTTTTGATTTTATCAAAATAGGAGATTAAAAATTTCATTTAGCCAGTTTTGGATAATTCAATTATAAAATACTGTCATGATAAAGAAAGGATGGCCACACTTTCTTCAACAGTGTCCTCACTACCCTAAGAAATTTTTGGACACTTAGGTTTAGCACCAAGGGGAGAGGGGATACTTAGCTGGGACAGACTGCTTAGAGTCACCACAAACTATGCTAGCAAACATGTGCTAGAACTTCCGATGATGTCAAAGGCCCCACCCCTTTATTCAAGCCTGTGCGGTTTTCCTTTTGTTAGCGCAATGATACGAGCGTATGCTCACTGTTGACAGAATTCAACAATGAGCATATGCTCGTATCACTGCACTAGCAAAGGGATAACTGCATGGCTGCGAAGAAAGGGATGGGGTCTTTTGAAGTCATTGGGTTCGCTAGCACATGTTGGCTAGCATTTTTGCTCTTGCAAAGCACTAGTTTGCGGCACCTCTTAGAACTATTGTGGCAGTATGCCAAATTGTGTTTGTCTTTTTGTTCTTCATACAATTTTCCCCTGCTTTTTGTTCTTTCTTCCTTCTAGAACATTCTAATCTTAATTCTGTTGGAATCAACGACTGAAGTTATTGTTAAATATTATGACATTGATACGTACAATGCATTGTGTTGCAGCAATGTTTGTAAATATTTTTCTTGTTATGTAATAAAAGATTGTTAGCGATGTTGACCTCTCGGGAACTATTGGTGATGATCTTGTTTTACTCTCCTCTTTTTAGTGCTGACCTACCGTGAGTCAAATCGATATTATCTTATGTATAATCTTTGTTCTTCTGTCACTTAACCAGTTACATGAGTCTAACCAGTTTCCTAATCTCCACAAAGCAACATCCAGTCTAATAAATTCTTCCTTCTTGGAGGTGAGGGCCGCTTCCTGGAATAGCCAGTACATTGAGTCTAAGGTTACCTGAGGGCATATGTGGGGAAGAAGGGTCACTTTTGACCTGGTACTTGGAGAGAGAGGACAATGAAAGGAGAGATGTTAGTGTTTAGTGCCTGAATAGACAGGTGAATTCATAACTTCAAGTGGGAACCTTGAAATTTCCAGGTCAAAATTAATGTGTTAGAGTTGACATTCAACTTAATCAGTTGCAAGTTTCAAATGAGCAATCAACAATTTGGATAGAAATAAAAACCCTAGGACCCACGTAGAGGAAGATGGAAGCGTGTATTGTGTGTAAGACATTTCCATATGGCCCCTTACGACCAAAGAAAGACATTCATATGACCTGAATACTTTTATTTTGTCCTGATTGCCATCTTTACTACTACTCGCCCCTATCTTCCTCTTTCCATATTAGCATAAGTTTAGTATTAGTTTTAGGAAAATTATTTTTGTAATAATTATTCTTGTTTATTATATTGGACTAGTGTTGTCATGACTTGTGTTGTGGCCTCATTTATTAGTTTGTAATTTCTGCTGAAGATAGGGTTTAAGGTTTCTGCTGGAGAAACTATCTTAGAGCTGATATCCCTGATTGAACATGTAAATAATCATAACACAATAGATAAAGTAATTGTATCACATCTACTGCATGTTTAATTATTAGGTGTTTACCATAGTGGGCTAACAAAAACCCTATCATATATCTCATACCATCCACAGCCATAGAAGTGACAAGGGTGTCCAAAGACTCATCTATCACCCTCTGCCACTTTCTCCTCCACTTTGTTTGATTGCACCTCAACAGACTCCAAGGAATAGGGTCTGGGATCCATTCAAATTGAAGGTAGAAATGACAGGGACTTCTGAAGTCATATCTGATATCTGCCACCTATGACTCTGCTTTATGTCTTGAAAGAACAACCACGATTAACCACTTGCCGCCCACTGATTAATTAATTTAATGTAATTAAGCATAAAAAATACTTAAAACTGAAAAACGAAAGAAATGCCTTAATTTTGAAGAAAAAGCTTCAAAGTTTAACTTCCTTTGTCTTGCCTTTCTGTGAAATTTGACACTGATGAGTCATTGTTTACACAGCTGGATGACCTTGAGATCATCTGGTATTGGATTTCCCGGGACATTCTCGTAGACCTCTCGGGAGGACAAGGGTTTAAAGTCAGGTGAATACTAGCTGGCCGTATATTTTTAAAAAATTAAAATTTTAATTGCGATTTCCGACCCCCCGATTTAATTAAACTTATATATAATAAAATATATTAATTAAAAAAATTTAAAAACTATTGGAGATTGTTTTTGACATCAGAAAGTAGCTTTAAATAACTTTACCGAAGTCAAATCTGTGCACTACAACTTTAGAATGATTAATTAAATTTGATAAAAAAATCCCATTAAAAACAATTAAGCCTTAATCGTGCGTCATTAAAGGTTGATTAAAATCGCGATAAAATTTTTTTGCGCAGGTAAAAATTTTTGAAAAAATTTGGAGACTTAAAAAAACATTCCAAAAATCAAAAAAAAATTTTGGGGGACCGAGTTTTCTGTAATGCTATGTAACTTGCCCAAGTTAACTCGGGTCCGGACTTCTTCAGCGCACACTGCTAACTCCATGATTCTCTTGAAGGTGTGGGAGATAAAGGATCTAATTGATCCTCTGAATCTGTTAGGAAACTCCCAATAGAGACCACTTCATAGGCACTTTGAGTATCAGAATTCATGTGGGGATTATTCCATTTACAAGTGTGAAATTTTTTATTTGGTCTGCATGGTAACCCAATAAGGTACTGTACACAAAAACAAGAGGCATGCATGGGTCACTTTGGACAGTACAAAATGACAGAAATCCCTTTGTTCTTTAAATCTGCTGTTTTTATTCATTTCAGTCCTCTATTGCCCATTCTAATTGGTTCTGATTCCCTTTCACTGTTTCCCAATTGGTCTCCTCCCGTGTTTCCAAGTAGAAATACAATTGAATTGGGTCATGAGAAAGGTCATTCTTTGCTGTTCAACTCGACACCATCCCTTGACTTTGATTGGGTGATGATGATGATGAAAATTTGAAACCTGCACTTGTATATTTGATTGTTATAGTCTCCATTCTAGCATTTTAGAATGTTAACTATCAAACATGATGTTTCCCCACTCAGTTTAACTTTGATCATTTGTATATGAGCATCAGAGTCAAAGTTCAAACTCTCTGGCCTGACATTGATTAATTTTTTATTGCTTAACACGTGTCTGAATCACACTCAGGACTCATATTGTTTACTTCTGCATCACATTTATTTATTACCATTTTTCTTCTATTTTAAAATATATTTTTAACATGATTAATAACTGGTTCAAACTCGGTCTGGAACCTCACAATCAGGACAGAATAAAAGGATACTTTTATTCTGTCCTGATTGCCACCTTTATTACTACTTGCCCCTATCTTCCTCTTTCCATATTAGCATAAGTTTAGTATTAGTTTTAGGAAAATTAAGTTTTCCTAAAACTAATACTAAAGTTGGAAATCAACCTTGGGTTTGATTATTTTGTTTTCAGAAATTTTTTTTATCTGACAATTTTATTTTTTTTCCCCTTTTCATAGCTCTTCTGCTCATCAAAAGTAGCTCAGACCATCCTTCCAAAATAAATTTTAGGAAAATAAAGTTAGCATTATCTGATTCATGGTCTTCAGCTATAACATATATATAAAATACAGCACATTAAATATGAAATTTAAAAATTAATTTTTAGTTTCATTTGAGAATTACAAATAATTTTTTTCTAAAATAGGAAAATATTTTAAAATCATTAAAGTACTTATTGTTTTTGCTCATTGTTTTGTTGATATAAAAATCAAAATTTTTTTACTACTTTCATATATCAGAAAATTATAATGCATCAATTAGATTTCTAATAAATTGTTCAAAGCCAAAAAGCAATAACGTAATTACTAATTAAAATTAATTTATATTTTGATACTGAAATGATTGCTACAATTAATATTAACATTGTTGTTTTTTATTATATTTTTAAATAAACAAGTATGTTAAATAGAAAAAAATTTATCAATGACATCATTCAAAGGAATAATTTTTAAGTGATGACTTTCAAAACTTTAAAACAAACTTTTATCATATTAATATTTTTATCATAATTTTAGTTTTTAATAGAATTGTTATCAGAAAGTTGCAATAGAAAGTTACCATCATTACTCATCAGTTTTTGTTACTTTGTAGTCTAGAATTTTTTAAGTCTTGAATTCCAGATTACACAAATGTCATCAATGTAAAGTTAGCATTGAAAAATGTTAAAAATAATAGAATATATTAGTAAGAGTAAAATGTGATTTTCATATTAATAAAAATTTTTCTGTTAACAACAGATCATATACTGATTGTTAATGATTACTTTTATCAAATTATTGAGCATGTATTATCACTAATCAATTTGTTTTACGTAAAATATTTCAAAATTGCAATTTTGAGTTGAATTTAGTGCAGTTATTGATGAATGTTATAATTGCATT
Source organism: Centruroides sculpturatus (assembly GCF_000671375.1). Lineage (NCBI taxonomy): Eukaryota > Metazoa > Arthropoda > Arachnida > Scorpiones > Buthidae > Centruroides > Centruroides sculpturatus. The sequence continues at coordinate 15,888 of NW_019384491.1, forward strand.
TCAGTTTCTATAAAATATTCAATACATAAATACATTATAGCTTAAGATTATATATCTTATATAATAATTTTCTAGCAGATAACATGCAAAAACTGGCCATGGATGTAAAATATTTTCTTTTATCTGATGATGATGTACTGTAAATTTGAGTTACATTTGATATTGTAAATAAATGGTATAGTTAACTTAAAAACATAAAATATTGTAAATTAAAATATTTTATCGGCATTTTTCTCTCAAGTCTATGTTGAAGTGGTTACCTCCTTATCTGGTGCATTTTCTTCCACTTGTTGAAGCATGTTTGGGGAAAATGACCAATTCAGTAACTGTAATGTGAGTAATCTTTTGTTTCAAGTTAGTTTCCAATTCTTTCAAAATTTGAGGGTTGTTATAGTATATACTTTCCCATTTGGTGAACATCAGAAGTAAAAGAGTGATGAGTTGGGAGAGCAGTGAGCTTTAGATTTTTACTGATTGCCCTTTACTGAGTAAAATCACTGTTGATTCAAGAACTGATTGGTGAGAGCAAGTCACTCTGCTTTATTATAAGAAGCATAAGTCAGTTATATGTAATGTTTTCATACTCCACTTTAAAGTTAAAACTATTTTCCATTTGGGGCTGCTTGCATGTTACCTTATAGTTTTTGATTGTTTTTAAATGCATTCAATGATTTTAATTTGATAGGCATAATTAAGTATTTTTTAATATTATTGTATTGAATAATGTAATGTACAGATGAATTATTTGTTGTTAAAATAATTATGTTAAGGAATTTAAAAAATAAAATAGTATGGTATAAAATGATTTTAAACATAAATTATACTGCAAATCAAATAATAATAATTTTTTGTTAATTGTTATTAACAATAGCCAGCAATAGATCTGTGTCATCACTTGATATTTATCTCATCTATGAATTGATAAATGCAGTAGCATGTACATTCATCTGTCCAGTTAATATCAATATATTGTATTTGGAATCATATAACAATTAATTCAGGAATTAAATTTAATCAGATGGTAAGTTAGTTTATTTTTATTATAAAAGTAATTAATTATATTCATTTTAAATTATATGTAATTACATATATATATATCATTATTTATTGAAATATAATATTAAACAAACATACTTTTCCAAATTCATATCCATATTTTTGTTCACTTAATAAAGAAAAAGGAATTTGCTAATTTAACTATTATTCAACTTAATTTATTTATTATAAAGTTAAAAACTAATAAAATCAAAGTAAACTTAAAAAATATATTTTAAATATAAAATTTATAATTTTATCTTAGGCAACACAGACTCGAAGGGAACATTTATATAAAATTTTAGTAATAGGAGAATTGGGAACAGGTAAAACAAGTATTATTAAGCGATATGTTCATCAGTTTTTCTCTCATCACTACAGAGCAACAGTATCCTTAACTTGTAATCTAATAAATTTATTCTAGTTTGCATTCAGATAACTTTACAACTGTTTTTATTACTATAGTTTACCTTTTAAGATAAGAAATATACTAGTACAGTGCATGTTTAGAATAAAATGGATAAAGTTTTCATATTAAAAAAGCTCTTATACAAGTTTAATTAACTTATCAATATTTTAAAAGTTTTAGTATAGAAGTTTATTTTCAAGCTATTTAAATATTTTGTTTAATAATAATAATAATAATAATAAAACTTTAAATTCTTACTNAAAATATATATATGTGTATATTAAACTAGGGCGGTTTTTTCAAGCTCCGATGGTCCATAAAACAAAGACAAGTGTAAATAACAAAATTAATTTATTACCAAAAGTTAGGTTACAAACATGGTTACTTTTCGACATAATCACCGTGAAGATTGAAAAATTTGTCATATCTGTGGACGAGCTTTTCATCCCCTTGTCGTAGAATGTTGCCTCCAGTGAATTGAGATTGCTTAACAACGTTGTTTTGAAGATCGTCATTAATTTCAAACTTCTGCCCTGCTAGCCACGTTTTCAGTTCAGGAAAGAGATGGAAGTCTTCACACATTAAAAAGTTTCAAGCTGGGTGGAAGTCTGAAAGGTGGAAGTCTTCACCGCCTTTAAACACCCAGCGTATAGCCTCGATTTAGCACCGAGCAATTTCCCTCATTCATTGTGGTATTGCAGTAATTTCACGTTATAATATCTCTTTCTGAACGATTTCATTCACAAAAAATTCTTTTAAGTTAATTCGAATGATTAGCTTTTTCATTTTTAAAATACTATTTCTAATCTGCTAGAAAAATAATTTTAAAATTAATGTTATCTAATTACAATAATGATAATAGTCCAGACAACCAATTGTGAGATCAACTTTAATTGTATTGAGTACTGTAATGTAAATAAAGGTGCAGTTTACATTCTTTGTTAGATATGTTGTAAGTGTACAAACAGCATCTACATCCTTATAATAGACTATACTTACGTTAAGAAAAATAAATTTTTAAAATAAATAATCAGTAAATTAATAATCTATTCTTTCTTAATCTTAATTTACATATAAATAACTAAATAACAAAACTGTTGATGTTGTCTCAAGATCAATGTAGTGAAATCATTTACAAATTAACAAAAAAACAATTGCATGTAAATATAGCATTAGACTAAATATCCAGCTTCCAGAAACCCAAAATTACCAAAAACTGACTGTTTTCTATCATTATTTCTGGATAATATCAGTAAGTATCTTTCATAAAATCGAAGAGAAAAACAAATTTTGCACAAAAAAAAATACTGTTTCTTACTGGTATTCCAATAAATGGAAAAAAAAAACAAATTTTTTTAAAGTATATGCTATAAACCATAAATAATCTATGATGACAAGTTCAAATTTATATTCATTTTAAAAAAATGATTTACTACAGTGCAACACTCACTCAGAATTAATGTTCATTGTAAAATTGAAAGACAGATTTGAAATGCAGGTGTAAAAAAAACTGAGATTAAAAATTGATGCAACAAAACTAATTTCCTCAATTTTTGATGATGATAAAAAATAAATAATAAAAATATTACTGCCACTACCTTTAGTGTCATTTCTCATTACAGAATAACTAAACATACTTCTTATTGATAATATCCTTTTTACATCAACACAAAAAATGTTCAGAATTGTAAAGAATTATTTCAGTTTTCAGATATATATACTGACTGTATATATATATATAGTACAGCAGGACTTCACCATGCACAATTTCAGGTTAATGCTATTGGTGATTTTAAAAAAAAGGTGGAAAAATACATAAAATATTTTATAATTGTGCACTAGATCTATGCTGTTTTTTAAGATGCATGAAGTCTTACATCATCTCATTCTAGGAAAGTAATATTGTGACTTTTCTTTATTTTGCACTACACACCAAGACACTCAGTCTTTGTATGAGGTTCTCGTTTGTAACATATTATCTCTGTATGATATCGGTGCATCTTTGTTTTCATTTATGCAAACAGGACTCCAAAATACAAGAGTAGTGATGCTGCTACCTGTATTAAGACAAGGAAAAGCCATAAAGTGGCTTCTTTAGAGGGAAAACAGTAAAAGTTTAAATTTATTGTGAAAAGCAAAAAGTCGTCTTCAAAAATTTAAGTTGTTTTTATGATTTATGGAATTGTTATTTTTATGTATTTATTTGCCTTATTTATGAAAATGTGTATATAAAAAATGTACAAAGTAGATATGTTAATATAGGAAATACTTGCTATTTTTTGGACTGCAATTTGATAAAATTGTAAACCTATAAATTCCCACTGTCATCCATCTGTCTTTCCTTAATCTTGAAAACAGTTAGATAGATGAAAGATGAAACCAGATATGGAAACTTTAGGGGCAGGAGGCCCAATTAACTATATATGAACTTCTGATGCAAATTGGAAGTCATGTTATGTGAATTTCAAAATTTTTCTCTGAAAGTAGTTAGATGACTGGCTCGACTATTGTTAAAGTAAAAGTATGACGTAGAGGACAAGACACTACAGTACTGATTTGAGGTGGAGAGCATATATTTTAAATTAAATAAATTAAAAATATGATAAAAAAAATTGCAGCCCAGCATTATGATGACACAATAAATAATTGCTTATTTATTATGTGACTTTCTGCTTAAATGAGGAGTCTTGGAACATTGGTCATATGTGGCAAGGCTTTACTGTAAATTAAAAAATTGTGTTGAAGCTAATTTAAAAGAATTATTTAATTATAGTCTTTAACTTAAATGTAAGATTGGAGTGGACTTTGCTTTAAAAGTCTTAAATTGGGATAGTAATACTTTAATCAGGTTACAGTTGTGGGACATAGCAGGTAAGTAAAATCAATTATAAATAAAATAACTTTGTAAAATGATAAAATGATCTTAAAAAAATGCTTTTAAATATCTCAAACTTTAATATAAAATCAATTTAATTAAAGGACAAGAAAGATTTGGAAATATGACACGAGTATATTATAAAGAAGCTGTAGGTGCATTTATAGTCTTTGATGTGACAAGAGCAGCAACATTTGATGCAGTATTAAAATGGAAAACAGACTTAGATAATAAAGTTCATCTTCATGATGGATCTAACGTGCCTTGTGTACTTCTAGCTAACAAAGTGAGTGCTATTTTAATTCTAGTTATCAATGATATTTATTTTACAATTAGACTAGAAGTAACAATTTCTTAATTGAACAATGAATTAAGTTTTATGTGCAGTAAGTAGCAATGAAAATGTTGTGATGATACTGTAAATTTTATTTTAAAAATATTACACTATAAAAACAGGAGATTAGAGAGAGAATGAACTGTTAAGAATAAGCTCAAGACTGGACTGAAATTGTACTAACATAACGACACTGAAAAAAAGTACTGAAAACAGAATGACTCAATATTACCCACTTTTATCATTACAATTTTCAAATCTTCTACAGATGCATTCAAAAGAACATTGCAATATTGGGATTATAGTTGTTTGATTCACATAGCCTGATCTAGATTATTATTCATTCTACAAGGAATTTGAATACTGGGGTACAGCTATACTCACATTAATATGTATTTTGAATTAAACTTTTTCTTAACAATATATTATAGCATTGATTCTAAAAATTTCTCAAAGATTCTATTTATACTTAGCAGAATCAGAAATAAACCAAACTTCTAACTTACTACAGGAAACTGATTTTAACACAAGTATGAATGTGTATGAATGTACAGAACATCTTTTATATGAATTAGCAAAAACAAATCACTTTAATTAAACTTCAGCTAATGTTTTTGACTCTCCAAATAGGTCATCATCAAGCTTAATACATTTTAGAATAGAATTTTCAATTGTAAATGTAACATCAAACATAGAAAAAATAACAAAGTATTGTGTTTAAATTACATTCAGCATTGTGATTGGTCAAAAATGTAAAATAAATACACCATCCTGCCAAAATAAACTGCCTTACTAGTAAAAAATGCAATCCAATTAAATTAGTTTTCATTAAATACACTTAAGGTTACATGTTTCCTTCATCATTTAAAGTTCACAGAAATTTTTCTTCTTTAAGATTTATAATTTCTAACCTTCCTTATAGGTTAGATCTCAATTCAAGAAGATAATTATCCTTATTTCATCCCATTTTATAGATATATCCTCCTCCATGGTATACATCGCTGATGTTGTTGATGATATTCCTGTATTGTATAATGATCTTTAATCCTGCTTGTTGTTGCACCAATATATTCATGGTCCTGATTGTGTCTGTTATCCCTTAGAAGTATCATGTATTCTCCTAGTATTTTGTTTGGGTCTAAGCAGCCTTGATTATTCCTTAGGATCTTATGTTTGGATTTCTCTTGTAATATACAGTTATTCCTCATACAATATGGCACTTCTACAACAGTTTCACTCAAACACTGGTGGAAAATTGGGGAAATCCACTGTACATAATTTCCAATTACACTCTAATAAGGTTCAAGATGTGGGAAATCCTCTGTACAAATTTTCACAATTTTTAAGTGCAAACTCCTTTATTAGATTTTTTTTTATTCAAGCAAGCACACATAGTGTGTCAAATTTGCCCATGGATTTTAGAATATTGAAATTTTCAATTTTTGTGCCTTTTGTCAGGTTTAATGAAAACTGATAGGACAAGAAAGAAAGAAATTTCACCATCTTTCCTATTGACCAGGTGTTATAGTTCTTGCTTTCAGACTTTAGCTTTTAAGACTACTATGTTTTGTTTTTACAGATTGTATTAAGTAAAATTTATTTAATGATTAAACATTTTTAGGTAAGTGTTGTTAACCTTTGGTATGTAATAATTTGTAGAAATGATAAACAAAATATAGTGGTAACTTGGTACTTGAACTGTACCCAACCCAAATACAAATTCTGGAAAAAAATTGCTCAGTCCTTGCTTGAACAAATGCAACCCACTAGAATAGATTTTCAATTAATAACATATTTTTACTTTTTATTTTGTTATACATAAAAAAATTTGTGGTAAAAATAAAAAAGTGAAGACATTGCTGATATTTCTGATCAAGATCGACAAAAAAGCTCAAATGATGATGATCTTTTGTAAAAAAAAGAAAACCTTTATTTAACTAACAATCACAATTAAAATTACTGTATTATGCATTATTTTGATTGTTAGTTAATTATTAATTGCTGTAATAAACATATTTTTCTTAGTAACAAAAAAGAATAGTATACTTTTATTAACTTTTGGAACCTAATCCCATGTTTTGTATTAGTCCTTTGTTTCACATAGCATGAATTTGCAGAATATGGCACTTTTTTGGAACATGACTACTGTGTTATACAAGGGATATATGTATGTCAGGATGAGCAGTCAATGATCTCCTTATAGACATTGTAGTTTGCGATCTTGTATTTCTTATTAGTTTTGTCAATGTGTTATTCTTTATTGGGGCTGCTGGCATTATTCATGTATTTCTTGTATAACTGTTCCACCATGCCTGGGTTATATCCTAGTTTTTGTTGGCCTTAATTAAATTACATATCATCTTATGTCAATCAAGAACACAGTATTTCAAGAGTACAGTGTTTGTACTCTTCATATCACAATGCTCTGAAAGTGGTTATTTTTAACCTTTTTGACCAATTACAATCCTTAATGTAATTTACTTTATTTTTCTGTGTTTTAATGTTCCATTTTTATTTGAAGATTCTGTTCTAAATGTATATATTCTATCTTGTTATAAATGGATTGTCTAATGATAAACTCTTGGCAAGATCAAAAACATTAACTGAAGTTAATACAAATCAGCAATTAAACATCGCTTAAAGATGTTCTAAATATTCATATAATTAAACTTGCCTTATTGTTTAATAGTACAAATATTTAAAAGCACCTTCTACGTTGGTATTTTTCAGTTGCTTTTTGTTATGCAATAAGACAAAAACAGCTTTATTTCTGGCAAGCAAAATGCTGAGTTTTAATCATGACAATGCCCTTGCACATTGCACTCTCCTAGTTAGTGATCTCATATCTGGAAAAATACCCAGATACCTGAACTTCAAATCTCACTCCTGTAGACTTTTCATTTCTACCAGAATGAAAGACCTTACTGAAGAGTACAGATTCAAACAAGCAAAATTAATGTAACACTGCATTCAAGAAGATAAGACATACGCAACCCATTCTGCACTAATAAGTCATGCAAACATTGGCAGATATATGTAGATCCAGAAAATGCTTATTTTTAACAGTTTAAATATTTACAGAAGACTGACTTGCTGAGGATATATGTTCTTAAGAATGTTTGTTTATATTTAATGATTGTAATTATTGTATCTAGTCAAAACTTTTTTATAAAATGAACTATCAGGTAAATACAAATGAAAAATTGAGATAGACAAAACAGAGAAAAGGAATGAGGGATGTCAAAAATTGTTTAAATTTATGGGATTATGACAGAATGTTTGTTTGATTTTTGGATTTAATTCCAGATTACTGTTTACAAAAGTAGCCTATCCATCTTAAATATGATTTTCATTATACAGTAAATATAAATTTAATTCATATTATTCGACATTAGATAATATGATATTACAAATATTACATTTTTACCTTCACTGGAAGAAAGCAAGAGTAATATCAACAACTTCAACAAATTGAACATGGTAGTTTTGTTCATTTTAGTTTGTAGCAGTTTACCAACTATATTTTGTTTATTGCAAAATACCTCATTTCTTTGAAATTTCAAATATTGAAATGAAAATTATTGATATCACTACTAATTGAATTTGCTTAATTCTCAAATTTAAAATATTTTTAAAGACATATTTTGAAATACATGTAACTATATTTACTCTCAAGTTATTTGTTTCTATATATCAGGGGTGGCCAACATGCGGCTCTTTGAAGGATTATTTGTGGCTCTCGATAAATGTACCCGAGTTCCCTTTTCATTTTTGTGTTATTATATTTTAAAAAATTATTATCGTTCCGTATGTGTTTCAAAATGTCTTTTAAATTACTAACAACAAATATGAAAGACTAAGTGCAATGTTGTAACAAATTTCATTTCCATCCAAGTTAAAAATGATATGACTCATCGAAAACTGTGCGAACGAACATAAACAGTGGCGTAATCGTCCGTTATCGACTGACTCCAGACCGATTTTGAATTTGTAAACTGTCATTGCAACAGACAGTTGACATTGTGCTCTGGAGGAAACAATTTGTATCACTCTTGCTATGGATATAATTTGTAATCTGGAATTTTTTGCATACCTTTTTAATACGTATTTAATTGCGGCTCGCAAAAAATTTCAATTTTGAAAAATGGCTCGGACTATCAAGGAGCTTGGCCACCCTGGGTATATATGATTGATTGAGTGTGATTACTGAATTATACTCCAATATAATGTTTCATAAATCTATTATTTATGTATCAAAAAAGTATACCAAATGATCATAATTAAGATACCTTTATTGAACATTGTCTAGAGAATTAAAAAATATCACAAGGAGTTGCATAACTTTCCCAGCTGTTATAAGTTATTTTTAAACAGAATTTTATATTATTAAAATACAATTAACAGATGGTGCCACATACAATTTTATTATGAGATTTCGTTTTAAGCTCTTTGCCATTCTGTAAAAGTTTTTTATTTCTAACTGTACGGATAAGTTTTATAGAATAATGTTATTCGTTATTAGCATTTACAAATCTCAAGAGAGTTAGACTTGATGATATCATATGACCACCCTCTATCTCTTCATCCCCTTGGTGGTTAAAGGTTCCAGATTGTGAGGAGATAAAGGGGGTGTTGTATCTCAAGGGTTAGGAGTTAATGAAGATTTTACTCATTATTAGCATTTGCACTTTTTTAATAACTCATTCTGACTCTCAAAATTAAGCTTATTTTTTTATTTTTATAGAAATGTCACTATACCAGATTTGGTTGAGATTTAGCTGTCTAAATGCAATTTAGGTGGCACTGAATATGAGTATTTTAATTGATTATTCAGTGGAAGTTCATAATTGTTACTATTATTTGATACCTTTATATATATATATATAATTTCATATAACATTCATTAAATAATTCTAAAATGCCACAAATAATTCCCATATAGTTATTTGAATTAAAATTTATTATATAATTCTCAGTATATAAAGTTTTCTCCATATAAATTAAATGTTTTGGTAAAGAAATTTATAAATGGAGACTAGTAATTAAATTTATTAATATTAGAAAATGAGTAGACCATTTTAAATTAGAAATATTTTTGCAAAGAGATGAAAAAGATTAACTATTATAAAATAGAAAATTATTATAAAGTTGAAAAACAAAAAATTCAGCAATTTAAAAATTTCAGAATTTTATTTCATTTCAGAAAATGTTAAAATATATGGAATACTTCCTAAAAAATAGCAATAAAAAAAATTAAACAACAACAAAATTCAATTTTATTTTAGTTGCACAATTGTGAATGATTTTAAAAATTTATTGAATAGACAAAATGACTGTTGGAATTGTTTTACAAAATGAGATTGATAGAACTATAATTGCAAATACAGGTTACATAAATTCATTATTTTCAGCTCTTGATTATTCAGAAAATACTTTCAATTTATTTCTGCAATATCTTAATAATTGCTTTTTTTGCCATACCTGTAAATTTTAACTTCACGAATTTTAATCATTTTAAAATAAGATTCTTCAGAAAAAATTACCACCTTTTTTATTTTCGTTCCATTATCACTTCTTAAAACACGTGCAGCACCTATATTTACTGAATACATAGGAGTTATTTTCTTTATTTTCCTGAAATTATGAATTTGTTAATTAATAGAAATAAGCACAAAAGTGCATAACTTTTATTTTATAAAAATAGTAAATTTAACTAGAATGGTGTACAATTATGAGACACTCCCATAAAGTAATGTATTAAATTCTCACATAATGTAAATAATCAAGACATTCTGGAATCTAACACTTACAGTGAATTTTTAATTTAAATTTGTGGGAAGAAAAATGTCATTATATAAAAGCTTCAGCAGTGACTTTCAAATTTTTAAAAATTAAAATGAATATAGATTAAAATAATTTACATCTTCATTTTTTAGTTGTGGTTATCATTATTCATTAATAATTTAAGTTTGCTGTTTAAAATTTTTTAAAATACTCTTATTCTTTAAAGTGTGATGTGACTAAAGAAGAACAAGTTAGCAATGCAAATAAAATGAATTCATTTTGTGAAGACCACGGTTTTGCCGGTTGGTTTCTGACGTCAGCAAAAGACAATATTAATATAGACGAAGCCACTAAATTTCTTGTCACAAAGGTTAGTAGTAAATTTTTATATTTATAGATGTTAACCTAAACATTCTAAGCTAACATTTGATAATGTCATTTAAGAATTGTTGTTTGGAGAACCAATGTTATCTTTTTAAAGTTAAATCATCTAACTAGTTTGGCATTAAGCACCTTTACAAAATGCAAAAAAGTGCATATGGATCAGATTGTATCAGACAAGGTTTACAAACAATTGTGAACAAAATTTTATAAATATCTGCAATTTATATACCTTTAACCTGTCCTGCGTTGTTCTGAAAATTTTCGTGTTGACCTCATTGACTTGCGTGAGCAATCCTGAATATTTTCGTGTCTGCATTGGAATGTTATTGACACTAGATGTTGCTATGTCTCACAATTTTTATATTAAAACGAACTTTTAAAATATATTTTGTTTGTGCAACATAAAAAAAATTTTTTTAATGACACAGTGAACATGATTATTTTAAAAAAATTTTTGTTAGGCTTAACATTTATGAAAATTCAACATGGCATCACAGGCAACAGAGAAAAATTTCAACATCTAATATGTTGATACATGTTGTAGGAAGAGAAATAATTTTCAGATTAACTTTGAGTAAGAAATGATTTTTGCAAATGGCAGTCAATGTTACATTGTAACTACTGTAAGGTCTCTTTTTATGCAGATTATTTTTATGTGATTTTGAAGTTGTGCGGTTTGTATTTCATCCAAAAATTTCTTGGATAAACATACATATAGGCTTGTTTAGGAAGCCAGCGTATAGACAGTCTCCAAAAATCGTGGAACGCTCAAAGCTCACTCCATTTGTTCCACTGACATATAATGTTTATGGATGTAAAGGACAGCTAGATCTACCTTAATCGCTTTAGTTCCTAGCAATTTTTGATATAAATGTAATTAAACATAAAAAACACTTAAAACTGAAAATAACAAAAGAAATGCGTTAATTTTGAAGAAAAAGCTTCAAAGTTTAACTTTCTTTGTCTCGCCCTTCTGTGAAATTTAACACCCAAGAGTCATTGTTTACACAGCTGGAGTTGGATTTTCCGGGGCATTCTCAGACGTCGCGGGAGGACAAGGGTTTAAAGTGGGTGAACACTAGCTGGCCGTATATTGTTAAAAAATTTGGAGACTTAAAAAACATTCCAAAAATTCAAAAAAAAAAAAAATTTCAAAAATTTAAGGACCGTGTTTTGTGTAACGTTATGTAACTAAAGGTGTTTTAACTCTTCACATCCAGATGTCAGTGATTTGTTTTTAGAGTGAGCTTTTGCAATTCGGGGATTCCCCTTGTATTACTTTTCAATAAAATAAACTGAATTAAGTTTGAATACAAGTTTATTTAAAGCTTTTATATGAATTTCTTTCAGACATTCGAAGTAATTTATTAAGCAGCCTATTTCTTTTAATTTCTGCGAACTTTTTTATGCGGTTTTAAGTTAATTTTAACTCGTTGTTTTGGTTTTATGCGATTTTAGAAAATTACGGAACGTATCCCTACTTTTTCAAGGCAAGTAAAGTCTTTTTTATACGAATTTTTTATATGCGCTTTTCTGCAGAACGTATCCACTGCATAAAACGAGACCTTACAGTACTTTGGGAATATCTTTTCTGGATCAGGCACTTTGATTTTTAGCAATCCTCACAATATCAGTAAGATATTGTACTGTTTTTAAGTCTCTTTAGTGTCATATAATAAATATATGAGCAAATTCAACTATATTGAATGTTAAGGTTAAATTATATTCTAAGCATATAATATTTAAATAATTAATAATAATTTATTTAGTATAAACAAATTTTTGATTTTCAGATTCTCAATAACCAGCATGCAATTGCTGAGGAAGTAACGAACGATACTGTGCCGCTAGCCGAACCAAGCAACTTAAATTCTCGATCAAAAAAGTTCTGCTGCTAAATGTTTGATCACAATATATTGTGTATATAGTACCAGATAGAACTCTGAGAGAGTTTTAAATGTGAATTGTGTATGCATAATCTATTATGCAACTGTTTATTGAAATTTTTTATACATTCATCACTTTGAAAATAGACGTTTATAACTAATAAAGATTTCAAATTTGATATTTATTTACAATGGAGTTAAAATGATCCACTCTACATTGGATATTGTCACTGTTCAAAAAACACAATCACACAAAGTGCACTCTTAATCACATTCCCGTATGTGTCATTCCATGTGCTGGTGGTGGTGCCGTCATGGGTCGCCTCCATTTTTCCTGCTGGTGATATTCAGTCATGGGCCTTCCTCCAATGCCGCAGGTACCAACTCCCACTCTCCCATTAATGTTATCAGGTGATGCAAAGATACTTTTCTTTACTTGTCCCTTTTTTGATTTTGAAAATGCCTGAAAAAGTGCATACATTAGTTAATTTCAGATATACTAATTGTATATTGTTTGTTTTTACAAGTACAATAAGACAAATAGATCATTATTAATTATGTTTGCATCTGAAAGAAGAAATAGTATTTTTCATTCTTACCAGTTGTTCAAGATAATTGCAAATAACTTTTGGTACATTTTCAGCCAAATTAATTTTTTTTAATTGAGAGTAAACAATTTACTAAACATTCTTATGCCACCTATAAGATAACTCAGTTCAGACATGTTATGTTGTAGTCTGCACATAATATGTCTGTTACCAACTGCAGCTCATTGCAAAATTATTTCCAGGACTTAGTCTAATACATCCTTTTCTGTCTATATGGAAGTTTGATAACAGTAGATGTTTTGAAATTTCAGTCCTAATTGTAATATTTGGCATTTTAATTGTCCAAAAAATAGAGGATAAAACTATTTGCAAGATTAATACTCTCTTACATCATAGTCAAAACATTCTTCCAGGCAATATGTTCAAATAAAATCCTCTTCAGGATTTTTCAATTAATCACATCATATCATATTAATTCAAAATTGATGTCAGCATGTCTGAATAATAACATTTCCTACTTTTGCTCAAATTTAATGACCAGTGAAGAGCCATCTGTAGTGTATAGACATTCTTAATATAATGAATTATGAAATCATCAGCCTGACATCTAAGACAAGATTAACACAAAAAGACAAAATTGGGTTTAGCAGAATTTAGTGGTCACAAGACTATTTTGTGGTTTAACCATTTTTTGCCTAATGGTTTTAACATAGCAGTATCAAATATTACAAAAATTGTTAGTATATACTATAAATTCAAGACTAACAATTTTAACTTACTTATTTAATAGGAAGCAGCATTTTTGTCAAATTACTCATAGTGAAAAGCAATAATACCAGTGGGAGAAAACTTTTTAAAAAAGAACAGGAAATCCTTGTTAGTTCAAACTGAGTTTAGCACATATTGTATAGAAATACGTAAAATGCCATGTAACTGATGGAATTTATTTATATTGCTGTTTGCTTAATAATCTGTATATGTAGCCATATTCTATTATCATTAATAAACTGAAGGTAAACAGCATGTGTCCTATGAGAACCTCACAGGTTGCCCAATAGGTTTCATAAAAAGTATTTCATAATTCCTCAAAATGTAGCCCAAATTATTTTTAATATGGCACAAATAGTAGTAATTTGACCAAATATAGTAGCCTAGAGACCTACAAATATCTCAATCTGCTACTTTTAAATCCAATCTTGCAATCACAAAAACCAGCTATATTTTATGAAATAGGAAAAGAAGGGTATTTCATGGGTAAAGTGACACCTGTAAATGTGTTGCTATAAAACCTAAGCCATATTGACCAAGAACAACTCTAGATCAAAGTGCCTCTATGCTAGAAACAAACAAGTTAACATACGCACATCACAGTAGCCGTATTGCAAACTAACCAAATTCTTTATCCCTAGCCAGAAAAAAGAGATTTACATGTTATACAGCTAAGTATAGGAAATCTGGTTAGTTCAAACTTATCTTGCATTACTAATTAAGCTGTAATGAAACTCTAAATTTTTACAAAACAATGTTTAACATCCATTAAATTCATGAGTTGATTGATTTACTATTAAAAACTTCAATATCAGAAGTATCATTTTAGGAAACAAACTATTTACTATCTTCATGTCACAAACACTATTTGGGACTTGCATAAACAGAGTATAGTGTTGACAGTGATTAAATTTACTTACATCATTGTACTCAGTGAAAATATTCTGGTTGTATTAACTCTCATTTTGTTAACTGTTTTTCATTTGTTTAAATTATAAATGTTATTTAAAAGCCTTGGATAAATGTTTCATATACCAGTCATCAACATCATCAAACAATGTAAAAGGACACTAAGTGGATTCTACTAAAGCTGTATTGCCTTATGTACACTAGTTTGTACTTGGTAAATAAAATGAATCAAATCAAAAATTCTTAATTTATGTGCAAGATTTTCCTTCATATGTAATTAATATTATATTTGATCAATAAATAAAAGTCAATTTTGCTAGATAAAACTTAGCGATATTTTTTTAAATCCAAATATATTAACTTGAATTTGTTGATTTACTTAAAAGCATGAGGATTTTTAAAAAATAACTCAAATATATTTGTGGAATTTTATGATCATCAATTTTGAAAGACTACCAAGAAAATTGTACAGAAAAAGTAAGTTACCATAAATTGCTTTGCCTGCAACACAAAAAAACTGTAATCAAAAGATTTATAAAAAAATTTTTAGCTTAGAGTTTTTATCTACTAAAACAGATGAATAATTTCAAGAATTATTGAATTCTTTCAAAATTTAATCTCAACCTTTTAACAGTTACCTCCCATTTCCTTTCTGCATATCTTCATATTTTGCTCATTGAACATTGGAAATTTATATCAGTTTGGCCAAAATGGCAGCCTCTCCATTCTTTGCCATTAGGTTTGCTGAAATAATATTCCAAATTCCTTAAATCAATTCATCGAAAGCTTGTTATACTATGTACTGGTATATTATTGAGAGTTGAGAAGATAAACTATTACATATATAATGAACACAAATCATTTAGTACAACAGAGAATGAATTTGGATTAAGTTATTTCAAGACTTGTTAAAATAATTTGTAACATTAGTTTTTTAAAACATAAATGCTACATATTCTTAAGAAATCTTATATATAATATAGATTTATAAACAACAGTGCACATATAGTAAGTTATCCACAAATGCATCAGTTTTTTTTATACATAAAAATGGTAATGAAATATACCAAATTCCAGTTTAATTAAAATACAATCATTTTTATTTTTCAACCACCATTTTTTTGTCAATGTGTTAAATGCATTATTATTTGGTCAACATTTGGCTTTGTTTGAAATTGAATTGTTTTGAAATTTTCAAGCATTATGCCAAATGAATTGAAATAATTTAACTTTAATGCTTATAATATTAAATACTTTAAAACAACAACTGTGAAATTTCAGCAGGATTCAATTTAACAAAACTAACCTTTCCAAAGATGTTTTTGACCATACTGTAATCATTAGTTTTATTAAATTGAATCTTGTTGCTTGTGTTTAGTTTGTTCAAGTTTGACTTATTGTCGTATTAAATTATTTCAGAAATTAATATTTTTTTCCTTTTGCCTTTGGGAATTTCTTGGGATCAATATACATAACTATATTATTAATAAAACAGATTTAAGACAACCCTTGATTTAATCATATTAATAGAGAGGTTGCGGCCGAAGTTTTCTTCTTTAAAACGTGAATGTGAAACACCACTATCTTGTAAGCGGCGTTCGATGCTCACGTTTTACAGATGAGAACTTTGGCCACAACCTCTCTAATAACAATTAAACAAATGAAAACTTGCATTTTATCATATTTAAAGTAATACATGCTATCAATTAACTATTGGATTTTCTTAGAAACCAATTAAAATTTTAAATTAATATTTTAGTAAAAGAAACAGTTAATGAAAAAAGATTTTCTATTGATATTCTAATTAACAGGTTTACACTGGATAGATCTCAAATATACTTGTCTGTCACCAATTCAGTTAATGCACTATGACAAGATACTTTTGCATGCTCTTTTTGGCATAATCTGTGCTGCAATGCTAAATATAATTGAACTCTACAACTTATCCTTTCAAATCAAGTTCTGAATTATGCTCAACTATTTAAATTAAAATATAACTTTTTTCTATTTGCCTACAATTTATTTTACTCTTTAAACCAAATCTACAATAGAAAACTAGTTACAGCTGAATAATTATTAATTATAACATGATTAAGAGCTTACGTCAATTAAACTGTCAGAAACATTTGACTAATTTGAAAAACTAAGTTATTGAAATTTATCTTTATTTCTTTTTTCCATTTTATGTTTATCATTTCTTTTTTCCAAAATAATTTCTCTCAATGTTCATATGGGCTTAAAAAATTCCATAAAAATGAGTTCAAACAAGTGTTCAATGAGTTTATATTCCTCTTTACCTGTAAAGGCTTCTTTATCTATGGAAATGATATATAATGATGGTTGGCTAAATTTTGTTAGGAAAATCTGAGGTGTTTTCACATTCTAGGAGACAGACAAACTGACAAGAATGCTCTTAAATTAGTTGAAAACAATCCCAAGTTGACAGCTTGAGAAATTACACATCCATTCATTATAACTCATACAATAATCATGTGTCTTTAAAGTTAGTGAAATTCCAAAACATGCCCAATGAATTCCACATGATCTGACCAGTGCGTCATTATTCCTTGAAAGAAATATCACTAGTAATGAACAGTGTATTGTTTATAATCATATTCAGTTTAAGAGGCAATGGTTAAAATACAAAAAAATCTGTGCTGGTAACAAAACAAGACTTACACCCTAAAAAAGAAATCCTTTACATTCCACCAAACAAAGCATGTTTATCACAAGATTTCAGATTCTGATAATGATGATTATCTGAATGATTATTTCATCTCTTAAGAATAAGAGCTGCATTGATCAATTAAAAAGGAATGTTACTCTTGTATGATAATGCAAAACCATATACATGTACCAAAACAAACCCAAGGAAAAAAATTCCCACATTTGTAAATTTTGCTTCACACACATTAGAATGAATGTGAGAATAGAATTATTCTCCTGATCCTGTTACACTGGATTATCAGCTTTTCAAGTTCTTATCTAAGTGGTGTTGTAAGAAAAAGTACAACACTGATGAAGAGCTAAAAATTAGATACTTTATGTTTCTAAACCCAAAAGCATTAATTTATAATTATATTATATGCATAAGGCATTAATTCCATTTTTGTAGGCAAGTTATTTATAATCAAAAATGAGACTAAATATCATCTTATTGTCAATTTATGTAATGGAGTTAAAAATTTAATTATTTTAGAAAGAAAGTACTGTCATCTTTTTTTTCTCGTGCATAAAGAGAATATGTAACACCTTCTAATACAAATGATGAAAAGGAATAAGTTAAGTTTTAAATCACAATTTCAATCCATTAGTATGTCATTTGTTAATAAATATTTATGTTCTAAAACAGTGGTTCCCAACCTTTTTTCATTAGCGTACCCCGTGACATGTCATATCTCTAGATTGTACCCCTCATTCAAGAAATTTAGTGAGTACCCATATTGTTAATTTTACATATTGTAACTTTAAATTAAATAAAAAAAAGTAAATGAAAAAATGTATAATAAAGTTGTGATTGTTGCAAGGAACATATTTTACCTAATAATTTTTTAATACTATTAGTTTGTAATACATAATATATTATTTTTTCTGCCATAATAACTAACTTTTTTCTGTACCCCTAAACAACCTATCGCGTACCCCTGGGGGTACACGTACCACAGGTTGGGAATCGCTGTTCTAAAAGATAGCAAAAAGCAATGCATATGAGTGGAAAAATTGTAATGGGTGTTAATGAGAAATTTAATCATCTCTGACAAATGAAGGTTAAAAAAAACGACTGGAAGAACTAATTGTTAATGTTGAATGTCACCTTAATTTTTCCACTTGCATGCATCAAGTTTTACTTTTTACTGATGGCATATTTTCATGTATACAAAGTATCCAAAAAAAGTAATAGAAAAATGGGAGATTTATTAAAATGCCATAAAAAGAAGTTAAAAAAAAAGTTTATATAAAGGTCTTTTTAAGAAACTAAGATGTAAATAGAGCCTTAAATTTTCTGTTGCTCAGACTGTCAAAAAAAATTATTGCACAAATTGTTCACAGCATGTCATGTACTGTATATTGAAATTAAAAATGCTTCAATTAATAAAACAGGAATAAAACTATAAGCACGATTTAAAGGCTATCAGGCAAATGTAAAATCTAAGATTTTATATACAGTGAAATGTCAAAAATCCAGATTAAGTCATCAACAAATGAATATTAATTATTTCAATGGTAACTTCTTGTTGATGTTCTGTCATCGTTCAGAATTTGACATTTTTTTAAAATTAAAAAATTGATTGATTCTGTAAATTATATTTCGAACCTTTTAAGTATTCCTACATTCCTTGTGAAATACTAGCTTGAACATGAATTATTTAATATTTAAATATTCTATTAGTGTAATCAAACACAACCAACAACTTAGCAACACGCAAAAGACCAGAATGCATTTCAACAACAAAAAATAAATGTCATCATCCTCAGCTGGTTCTTAATTATACAACTCTCAACACCATTAAAATATATTCTCTCATTTTTTACAATGTTATAATAAAAAATATGACTAAAATACCTAATATTAACATATATAAACTATATTCTACATACAATTTTCAACAAAATACATTTTTTTTGAAAACCAAATTCTGTCTGACAAGGGGACCTTACGGTCTCAGAAATTCAGTTTGGGATGAGACTTTGCAGGTTAGTAGTATACCTTAAGGGTGTCCACCCAGAAGAATTGTAAAGTGCACAAGCCAGAAGATTCTGAGAAAAAGGGCTCTAAAGTTTTAAGCATAACTCATATACTGGTAGATTTTACACTATGGCAGCCAGTGAAATGGCTGAGTCTGTAGCAAACTCATGCCACACGGGTGATCTAGGTTCGATCCTACCTTTGGCTAACTTTTTTTTTTATTTTTAATTGTTTTAAAAATAATAACAACTTTTAAATAAAGTCGTTATTATTTTTAAAACAATTAAAAATTTCTCAGACTTGGCTTTTCTGTTCTCAAACTTAAAACTTTAGTGGAAATAAATTTTCATTGAATGATTTTTTCTATTGGTTATTAATATGATTCAAACCCAAACTTATCATAACCATAAATAACTATGGATGAAATGAAATGAAAAAACAGTCACTTAACAAGAAGTAAATTATACAATTGAATGAAGATGTCACAACAATGCTGTCAACAACTATTACGCAGTTTGAGAAAACTATTTTTCTGACGGGATAAAAAAAAATTGGAAACTCAATCTCCATTGAGGGCTATACACTTTGTATAATGTTAAGAAATAAACATCTTTTGGAAAAAAAATCAATTTTAACTTGCTTTTTTAACCATACTTTTCAAATAATCCTTTTATAAGTAAAAAACCATTTTAAAATTTTAACATAAACAAGCAATCTCTTAGGCCTGTTTCATACACATTCTGTTGTCAGATATGTGATAGGTATGAATGTAACAGATCAATCTGGCTAATAACCAGTTTAAACTGGTTCAGATAAGTTATGCTTGTTACATCCAATATGCATATACAGAAGTCTTTGTGAAATATTACAATAACTTCTGTAAACCTCAGCATTTTGTCGGTCCATTTTCAGGTGTATATCCAATGTCTGTTTGTTGAACAAAGATGTGAATACTCTCAAAAGATCCCATACTTTTCGTAACTGGATATCTGATACCAGACAGTCTTATCCAATGTGTGTGAAACAGGCCTTAGCATTGAATATGAATGTTTATATATGTTTGTTTGTTTTATGGTCACAATATTTGAGGTATGTTTTATAAATCACAATTTCTTACTGAATATTCATAAAACTTCATGTATTAAAATATATATATATATATTTTATTAGTAGCAATGATGAGAGATGGTAAAAAAAAATCCAAAACTATGTTGTCAAAAGTAAGTCTGCACTTTATAAACTGTAATATCAATTTCTTAAAGTCTGTTTTTTTAATATAATTTTTAAGAAATTTTTAAATAATTATTATAATATCAATAAAGATGGTTTGCAAGTATTGCTTTGGAGTACAACAACAGACACTGCTAGGTTCAAAAGAAAAGAAATTTTTTATATAGCTTGTCGACAAAAGATTAGAAACATATCTAATGAACACATACATAAAATATCTAATACTAAACATACATACGATGAATATGGCAATAATTTAATCATAGAGACAGATTCTGCAGGAATTCCTTTTAATAATCTCACATTAAATTTTTCCCACTGATTACAAACACAAAATATAGTTTGTTTACATTTTTTAATGTTCACCTATTAAATATTGAAAAATGTTTATGTTAAAATAGAATTGGAAAAAAATTGTATTAGTTTGATTCAAAAACTTATTGAAATAGTTTACTTACCACACTTGAAAGATTTTATCAATTAAGATACTGCATCCAAAATGCTTTCGTGCTTATAAATCCCAAATTAATAAATTAAAATTTGTCATCACAAAAATTATCTGCAACTGTTTCTGCACTAATGACAAACAAATTAACAGCAGAAGCATTGTTGCAAAGTTTCTAATCTTTTAACTGCAGAAACAACACTACAATTTATGATGACAACTCTCTCAAGTTAGAAATAAAAATCAGTTACAAGTTTTCATTTCATAGTTGGATCACAACAGAGTATGAATTAAGATTACCCTAAGTTACTATTTTTTATAAAAAGATTTTGTTTATCCTCTGTAAAAATTCTGAAGAAAATATTAAAAATAATTGATGTATTTAATGCAACCTTCCATATCAAGTGATATTATTAAAAATACCTTCAAAAGAAACAATTAGCTATAGAAGAAAAACTTAATTTCTAATTTAAAGAAAAAAAACCTGCATTTTTAAAAACTATCATTTATTCACAATTCTAACAAAAGCTAACTAGATATAAAAACAAGTTGATAGCTTCTGCTTTTTAAGAGAATACTTCAAGATTGATGCTGATAGTTATCTATAATTTTAAGAATTGCAATTATTACTTTATTAAATTAGACTGTCCTTTAAATTATCTCAAAAATTTTATAAAATGCATTGAAGATTTTAAGTTTTTTTTGAGTACTTTGAAGATGTTAACCAAACTGTACAAAAATATCAGATATATCATCTTCACATTAAAATGATATAAGCTAAATCAAAATTAATAAAAATTTTTTTAATAAAAAATTGTTTGTATTTTTATTTAAAGTATCNATTTAATGCAACCTTCCATATCAAGTGATATTATTAAAAATACCTTCAAAAGAAACAATTAGCTATAGAAGAAAAACTTAATTTCTAATTTAAAGAAAAAACCTGCATTTTTAAAAACTATCATTTATTCACAATTCTAACAAAAGCTAACTAGATATAAAAACAAGTTGATAGCTTCTGCTTTTTAAGAGAATACTTCAAGATTGATGCTGATAGTTATCTATAATTTTAAGAATTGCAATTATTACTTTATTAAATTAGACTGTCCTTTAAATTATCTCAAAAATTTTATAAAATGCATTGAAGATTTTAAGTTTTTTTTGAGTACTTTGAAGATGTTAACCAAACTGTACAAAAATATCAGATATATCATCTTCACATTAAAATGATATAAGCTAAATCAAAATTAATAAAAATTTTTTTAATAAAAAATTGTTTGTATTTTTATTTAAAGTATCTCTGAAAATTGTATGTTATTAATGATTTAAAATATTTATTTATGTTATTAATAAATGTAATTTTAATTGTTTTATAATTATTTATTATAAAAATTAATGTAATACATTAAAGCTAAATTAGAATTTGAATCATTCTTGTAGACAGATATTTTCATCCTTAATATCAACATTAACTTACCTTTAAGCTAACATATCTTGGATTAGGAAAACCCTACCTATTATTAAATCTAATAATTAATAATATTAAAAAAATCATAAATTTATCTTGAAAATTACAAATAATATAAAAATTATTAAGACTAAAAATCTAAAATATATCTTGGGTTGAATTTTTCCAATAAAGCCTTGTTTTCTCAATTCTATTTATTTAACTGGAAAAATCAAAATCAATAATATGTTATAATGTTTATATCAGAAATGTGAATTTTTTGGTAAGTTTAATGTTTCAAAATACATCATTAATTTTTTTAAATTTTACTCTATAAATTCTTTATTTCTATATACCTAAATTTATACATTAAAATAATACCTTTGCATTAAATTGTTGCCATTTTGACTTTTCTTTTTCTCTTTCTTCTTCAATTTGTTTCATTCTTTGTGCTTTTTTCTGAGCTTTTTTCTTCTTATATTCTCTTTTTGCTTGTACCATCTGTTTTCTAGAATTATCAAATATTAAAATATGAATTTACTAAAATAATTTTAAATTACTATAAATAAATCAGTCAGTCATGTCAAAGCATCAAATGCTAATGATTTTAATGAAATTGATTATTTAAACTATTAAATAATTAAAAATGTTCGTTTTTCTGGAAAATCAGCTGGATGAATATCAAGGTAGTGAGTTTTTACATTATAGTATTGTCCAGTTTCTAGAGAAGTTTTATTTTAGCTATAAATGTCCTGAAACTGTGGAAATAATTCATATACTAGAAATAGTAAAGCTTCAATTATACAATTTTTTTATCAACTACTATAGAAATAATCAGAAAATACAAACTCAACACTAATCAAATACCCAATGAAATCAATAAAATTAAACAGGTATTTTTGCAGTTTTATATTCATGAGAACCCAAAGGGGGGCTAATTCAAAAATTAAAAATATTTGAATAATTTATCATACTACATCCATTTTTTTTTTTTTTTGCTGAGAGATAGTTTTATTTTTTGCTGGCAGCATTCTGAGCTCTAATCAGAAGAGCTTTTCTATATTGTGATAGTGTTGTAGACAGAACAAAAGAAATCGACAGAATTGAACAAGTAGCTGAAGCCCTGGGATACAAAAAAGGCACAATAGCACATGAAAAAAAATACGAGATGGGTACAGCAAGAAGTTCAAAACATGATCCCAGTAAAGTCACAAAGTTCACATATAACAAGAATACGAAAGGTATTATGAAAGAATTTACGAACTGCAAGGAGACAAGAATGGTCCTAAAAAGAGCTCTGAACCTGTATACAATCTTAAGAAATGATAAAGATCACATTAAAAAAGAAGAAAAAGCAGGAGTATATAAAATTCCTTACAAGAACACACAACTAGGAATCAAAAAAGACTACATTGGAGTTACAACAAGAAACTTGGGGATAAGACTTAAAGAACACAAGTATGATGTCAGAAAAGGCTCCAACACAATGGTACTTTCCCAGTTTGCACAGACACAAGGCTCAATAATAAAATGGGATGAAGCGGATATTGTCAAACCCTTGTACTCCCCAACACTAGCAAAAACTGCTGAAAAAATTGAAATTTACAAGAGCAAACTGGAAGAGGCATGCATAAATGCAAAGATTGCAGAAAGCCCATCAAAGGCGTGGAAATTTATAGTCAAAAAATTTAACATGAACTCGTAGTCTTGCCTTAGTTTATAGCTATTTCTTTCATCAAATATTCCTTAACAATTTATTACAATGTTTGTCTAATGTATTAACTAGTATATTTATTTTTAATTATTATTTTCTATCACTAGGTCTGGCTTTGTTTTGTATTGGAATTATTTTTTCAGTTATTTTCTTGTTTTTTCCGTTATTATTTCTTGTATTTAAATTTATTTATTCTATTTAATGGAATGCCAATGTTCTTTTTTCTACTGTTAAGCCTGTGGATGGCCTATAGAGTAGGCTGAAAATGTTAGTTTTTCAATAAAACTATCTCAGAAAAAAAAAGGTGTAGTGTGATAAGTTAATTATTTGCTGAGCACGTTCTGTTTAATATTTGAATAATTATATGCATCTTTTATTAAGATGTACTGTACAAGAGGATTGTATTGCATAGGGTCTGATAAACCATATTTGCCATCATAAATCCTTTTTAAAAACAATGTTTTAAAGTTTGAACAAATAAATTTTAAAATATTTTTTTATGACTTAAGTTTCTCTAGCCTCTGTGGATCTTCCCATTACTTAGTCCCCATTCACAATATTTTCTCTCTCAAATAACTTGATCTTTTCCAAAAAGAAGAGGAAAAAAAAAAATACTTTAAAAAGAAACGCAACTGTCTGTCTTTTTTTCATCAAAGAATGTTTGTAATTCTTATAGAAAACAACATTCCGCATCTTAATTTATTTTTATTTTGAAAATTTTGAAGTAATTTACAAAAAGCTGAATTTGTAGATTTAGTCTTGTAATTGACAGATATAATAATACTCCATCCAACAAAAATTTATTTAATTAAATTTAATTTTGAAATATGAACTTAAACAAAATATGAATAGTAAATGAACCACATGGGATAAAATCCTATTTTATATTTAATGGTTTTTCTATTAAACTTGAAATATAAAGATAACATTGAATAATAAATTTTCTAGTCCAGATTTATTTCAATAATTATAAAACTCTGATGATACCTTAAACAAAAAAATATAAATGATCCTTGATTTTGGAGAACTTGCTCTTCCATATATACCATGTTTCCCCGAAAATAAGACATCCACAGAAAATAAGACCTAGCAGAGATTTTGCTGAATTGCGAAATATAAGACCTCCCCCTGAAAGTAAGACCTAGCGAAGTTTTTTCTTTGTCATAATGGTCATCCACAGATGGTTGAAAGTGGCCGTTGGCTTTTTGAAAGTACAGCCACTGATTGGTCAGCAGACAATTACGCCACACGGCATGATTTGCATAAGACTATGGCTTGGGAATCACAGATTTGCATAACGATACGGCTGGTGATGGCTAATTGGTCGGCCGGGAATCACGCCACATGACATTTGCATAGTGCTACGGTTCAGTAAGCACTAATTGGTCATCGAGTCCGATGTTGACGCTATAAAAAGGCGACAGTTCGACACACCGGATATACGTCACTCTCGTCTAAGTTCGACTTGGGAATTTTTTTGTTCAGTAATAAATGTGGATTCTTCTTCCTGGAAAAATAAGACATTCCTTGAAAATAAGACCTATCGCATTTTTCAGAGCAAAAATTAATATAAGACACTGTCTTATTTTCGGGGAAACACGGTAATACTTTGATATCTCTAAATCAGGGGCCATATTCTGGTCATTGTCTCTTATCTCTCACAAGCCCATTGCTGATTAACTAATCATTTGTTTATGTCTCGAGAGATCATCACGTCTCTCCAAATGCAATTATGGACAACTTTGTCTCAAGATTCTCTTATTTCTCAGAGACAAGCGGATAGTTGTCTTTCAACCTATCTTTTGTCTCAATTTTGTTATATCCAATATGATGACTGGATGCTACTCATGCTGTACAATCATATTAGAGAATGTTCTCTATCTCAGGAAAGAATATTTTGAAAGAGAAAATGTTTCTGATTTTTTTCCAGTGCCTACTCGGAAACGTCACTGATTCCATTTTCTTTTTTAATTATCCTACATCAACTACTGAACTATTGAATATGATGTTAATCTTACTTAGATAGTTAAGGTGAAATTAGATGGTAATATTTCAAAAAATATCTAAGTACACACGCTTTTCTAACTTAGGTTATTAAGATTTTTATTTGTTAAGAGACAAATTGACATTACAATCTGTAAAAACATTATAAAACAAAAAGCATAACTTTGTCAAAATTACGTGCTTTATTTGAATGCATGCTTTTCTTGCCACGTGGTCTATAATTACATATTCTGCATATTCGAAAATTTTACTATTTCATTGGTTAAAATTCTATACTATGTTGTGTACACAGATAACCCGAACATGTATAATCAACCTATTAGAATCATGATGTCATCAATGAAGACAAGATTGTTAAAAGTGACCAGAATCGCTGCTCTCTCTCGTTTTGACTTCATTCATCCTTGAAAGAAGAGACAAGAGATAAGTGACCAGAATACGGCCCCAGTTTTTACATGATAAATTTGTACATTTTCAAATGACCAACAAAATTTCTAGATATTGTGTGGTGACACTTTCAATTTTGGTTTCAGTGATATCAAAATCATTTGTGACAAGTAATTTCTATTGCCTAGTTTCTGTTAAATCTACAGTTTTAATGTTTTAAATTACATTATAAATGATTACATACTTTAATTATAAAAATCTACAAAATATAATATTCATTATTAAATAAGTAATTGATGGTGCAATTAAAGAAAAAGAACCCAACATAAAATCTTTAGCTAAAAATATGAATCTTCTGAATTTAAAATACAATGATTCTAAAATAATAATAATTGCACAAGTCACCTGCAAGAAATTAAGTCCAATGTATTATAACTTTTACAATATAACTAGAGCTAGGATATCTAAGCACTAAAAAACATACAAGTTATACAATTTTCAGTTCAAAGATGCCCTAGCCCAGTGGTAAACAATCTATGGCACCCGAATTCTAAATGGCACGCCAATTGTGCATAAAATTAAAAACTTCAAACTAAGAACCAAATATTGATGTGTTAGATTCTAAAATTGAACCACAAGGGAGTCACTAATGTTTAAATATTGTAATTTTTTTAATAATATTTTTATATAGTGTGTATTTTATAGTTAAATAAAAATGTGTTTATGTGCAATAAATTTTATAATTTTATTTTAGTGGCACACGTAGTGTCCAGTATTTTCATTTACATGTTTTGTGGCACACCAATGCATTTGGGTTACCGACTGCTGTCCTAGCCTTAAATATAACTAATATCATAGTTCCTTTCCATATTTTTTTAAATTATGAAATCTGTTTATGAATAATAATAATAATTATTATTTTTTAGCATTAATATTTTACATTAAAAATTATCAATTATACTCACAAATTAATACATTAGTGAAATGCAGTTTTATATATATTTTTTTCAATTGTGAAAATTAGTAACAAGATAAAAAGTATTGATTCAGTACTCTATAATAATTCAATCTCCAAAAAATTTAAAGGAAATAAAAAGTAAACAACATAACTATAAATATTTTTAGTTGTCATATATCAAAATTATCACAAACTATAGAAATTGTCCTTACAATTTTTATAAAATTTTTAATTAACTACAGTATTTAGAAAGATAACAAACATTTTGAAAATGCTTTCACTATTATTATACTTGTAACATTCTTATGGGAAGAAATAGAAGTGAAAAATGATAATTGAATCATAGGATGTAATTAAAATTACAATTTTAGACAGTCATAATGGAAGAGTTTAAGAATCATAAAAATTACTTACAACATTAAATATTAGAATATATAAAATCAAATTGTGAGACTGGCTCCCCTGGAATGCTGGAGACATTATTTATAATTTCAAAACTTATGTAGACAATGAATCAAAACAACAACAGATCAAAGTTTATATATTAACTAGCAGACCCCGCCACGCGTTGTTGTGGCTCAAAATGTATCTATTATAAATTTATAACACTTCCCCGTGGGGGGGGAAAATTTTTCGAAAAATTTCTTCTTAGTGTACATTCTGTTGACGTACCCTATTAAAATGCAATCAAAAACGCAAAAACCCGCATCTAAAATAGTATAATAGAAGCCAAGTTTTTCACAGTAAGCCTTAATCCTGTC